>NC_091250.1:81093276-81396307 GCF_042477335.2 Ovis canadensis
ATTTGACTAAAAATAAAATTCATTGTCTAAAAGGGAAAATCAGAGAACTCTCCAGTACCTAAAAGATCAGTCTACAGAAGATATTTAGACATTTATGTAACGTGTTCTTTTTAAGATGAGGACAAAGAAAATGGAAGAGGAGAAATGTGCGGCCTTTTTGCTCATTGTCCTCATTTGTCTTTTAAGAGGGTAATTTCCCTAAAACTAGTCCTCAGATTGAAAGAGGCTATCAAATTCTGAGGAAAAATTCGTTCACTCTTTCCTTAACTCTGACCTATTAGTAAACTGGCAAAATTATAGAAATCTTAAGATGAAATTTAAAAGCTTTGAGAGGGAAAGAAAATAGTATCTTTAAAGGAATAATAATAAAATTGCATTAAATTTCTCTTTTGCAATATTAGACACTAGAAATGTAATTTCTTTAAATATCTGAATGAAATTTATTTTCAACTCAGAGTTGTATTAACTCTAATACTTAAAATCAGGAAAATGAACAGTTGTTTTTTTTTTTTTTTTAAAGTAAAAAATTACTCACCAAATAATGACTGGTAGTTGGTCACTTTGTCATTTGGAGAGTTTTGAAAGAATTTTATGAGAATAGAAGGCAGAATTTTTTACAAATGTATTTAAATAAATATATAGATGTAGAATACAATAAACATTAGCTAAAAAATAAAATGGCTAAAACAATATTGAAAATCTAAATTATTTCTTATCATAGTGAAAGACATTAAAATATCAATAAGTCCGTATATTTTAAAAGTTAATGATTTTAAGAAGTCTAGAACTGATTAATTTGATAATATTCTATGACAATATGACTAATTTCATGAACAAATTTCAAGATCAATTATCCTTCTTGAATAATGGTGAAAAATTCCATGATAATCTTGATAGATAATGAAAAAGCAATAAAAAAATTTAACATGCATTTGTGATTATAAAAGGCTAATAATAAATTTATATGTTAAAGCAAGTTTAGTTAATAAGATATACCTATCAGAAATCTATCAAAAACTTCAAACTTAATGGTGAAATATTAATTACATTTTCAATTATAGTCAAGGAATAGACAAGAATGACCTTACTATTCAATACTATACTACTAATTTTTTATTAACTTTGTTTTTTAGAGGTATTTAAGATTCACAGCAAAATTAAGGGGGCAACTGAAAGTAATTTGATAAATAACACTCACATATTGTATATTTTGAAAAGGAAGCATTCTAAGTGTCATTAAGTGCATCACATAAGTTGGATATGTAACCTCCATAAAAGCAAGGATTATGTTGTCTTCAGAGAGTAGAAATTGCATTGCACCTGAAAGAGAAAGTTGTTCAGTCATGTCTGATTCTTTGCGACCTCATGGATTATATAGTCCATGGAATTCTCCAGGCCAGAATACTGGAGTGGTTGCTGTTCCCTTCTCCAGGGGATTTTCCCAACCCAGGGATTGAACACAGGTCTCCTGCATTGCAAGTGGATTCTTTACAGTCTGAGCAACCAGGGAAGCCATGGTAGGTACTTAATACATAAATAATAAAGTGCCAGACAAAATAAGGATTGATAACATTCTTATACAGTGTATAGAAAATTAAACCAAAAATAATAGTAACAAACTTATGGAAAACCTAGATATAAAACTTGTAACTGTGTAGAATCCATTTAAAGCTATTCTGACATTTTTATTTAGAAGGTAAAAGAAAACAACAGTAAATTTAGAATATTTCATATTATGAAACAGGAAATGTTTATAATGTTTATAATATAAAGATATGAATATTTATAAACATTATTAAGTTTAACATATAAAGGGAAATGACAGACTGTAAGAAACTAATTGAATATATTGAATCATTAGTAGCAGAATGTATAGAATTAATTTTTTTAAAAAAATAAGTCAATGAATTAGGACAATTCACCAAATAAATAGCCAAAGAGTATACAAAAATCCTCTCCCAAGTTGAAAAGTAGTAATGAAAGGAAGGAAATGTAAATTACAACAGCAGCGAATATTATGTCTTACAATTTAGAATGGAAAAATTACTTTAAAATTTGTTAATGCTCTTCAGTGGTGAAGGCGTGGGAAAGAGTTCCAGCATGGGACTTACAGGTAATTATGTCAGATGTCATGTAGCAAGTTTAGAAATGTGTACAAAAAAGTGGGAGGGAGAAATAATGGCAGGCAACATGTATGGGTCAGAGAGATGGTTGAGTGTGGGCAGCAGAGGGGGCTATGTATGCCTAGAACAATGAAAAGAGACAAAACTGAAAAAAAAATGCATAAAAGAAAGGGGCTAAAAGGTGCAGTGAATAAGATTAACTTTTTTCCTAAATAGACAATCTCTTGCACATTCCATGGAAAGAGCTTGTTGATCAAAGTGAAAGAAGAGAGTGAAAAAACTGGCTTAAAACTCAACATTAAAATAACTAAGATCATGGTATTCATTCCCATCACTTCATGGCAAATAGATGGGGAAATAATGAAAACAGTGACAGACTTTATTTTCTTCGGCTCCAAAATCACTGTAGATGGTGACTGTAGTCATGAAATCAAAAGACACTTGCTCCTTGAAAGAAAAGCTATGACAAGCCTAGACAACAATGAGGTACCACTTCACACCAGTCAGAATGGCTGCGATCCAAAAATCTGCAAGCAATAAATGCTGGAGGGGGTGTGGAGAAAAGGGAACCCTCCTACAGTGTTGGTGGGAATGCAAACTAGTACAGCCACTATGGAGAACAGTGTGGAGATTCTTTAAAAAATTGCAAATAGAACTACCTTATGACCCAGCAATCCCACTGCTGGGCATACACACCGAGGAAACCAGAAGTGATAGAGACACATGTACCCCAATGTTCATCGCAGCACTGTTTATAATAGCCAGGACATGGAAACAACCTAGATGTCCATCAGCAGATGAATGGATAAGAAAGCTGTGGTACATATACACAATGGAGTATTACTCAGCCGTTAAAAAGAATTCATTTGAATCAGTTCTGATGAGATGGATGAAACTGGAGCCAATTGTACAGAGTGAAGTAAGCCAGAAAGAAAAACACCAATACAGTATACTAACACATATATATGGAATTTAGGAAGATGGCAATGACAACCCTGTATGCAAGACAGGAAAAAAGACACAGATGTGTATAACGGACTTTTGGACTCAGAGGGAGAGGGAGAGGGTGGGATGATTTGGGAGAATGGGAATTCTAACATGTATACTATCATGTAAGAATTGAATCGCCAGTCTATGTCTGGCGTAGGGTGCAGCATGCTTGGGTCTGGTGCATGGGGATGACCCAGAGAGATGTTGTGGGGAGGGAAGTGGGTGGGGGGTTCATGTTTGGGAACTCATGTAAGAATTAAAGATTTTAGAATTTTAAAAAAAAACTATTAAAAAATAAAAATAAAAATAAAAAAAAGCAGAGACATTATTTTGCCAACAAATGTCCATCTAGACAAAGCTATGGTTTTTCCAGTTGTCATAATATATGGATGTGAGAGTTGGGCTATAAAGAAAGCTGAGTGCCAAAGAATTGATGCTTTTGAACTATGGTGTTAGAGAAGACTCTTGAGCATCCCTTAGGCTGCAAGGAGATCCAACTATTCAATCCTAAAAAAAAAAAAAAAATCAATCCTGAATATTCACTGAAAGGACTGATGCTGAATCTGAAATTCCAATACTTTGGCCACCTGATGCAAAGAACTGACTCATTTGAAAAGACCCTGATGCTGGGAAATATTGAAGGCAGGAAGGGAAGGGGATGACAGAGGATGAGATGGTTGGATAGCATCACTGACTCGATGGATATGAATTTGAGCAAGATCCAGGAGTTGGTGATGGACAGGGAAGCCTGGTGTGCTGCATGCGGTCCATGGGATTGCAAAGAGTTGGACACGACTGAGTGACTGAACTAAACTGAATACAGTTTAATTGAAAAATGGTAATATGTCACTGGGACACAGGAGAAAATAGCCTTCCTTTTTTAGATAGCATTAGGATGGCAGACTTACAAAACTAATAGAAGTAAAAATCAACCTAAAACTAAAAGGGATAATCTAAGGCTAAGGATGCCCTGAATAAAAGGAGAACACGATAATGACAGTCAAGGGAATTGGAAGCCACTAAAATGAGACCCATGGCCTGAGACTGATCTATGAAAAGATAATTCATAGAAATTATGAGTGTTTACAGTTGAGAAATAAAAATATTTTGAAAACATATAAAAATGTTAATGTTTACATTATAGAATGACATACACATATGTATACACTGAAATTATATATATATATGTATTGTGTGTATATATATATATCTGAAAGTTTTGTATTAAGAAAAGAGAGTTTTCCCATTAAAGATGTTTATAAAAACAAAAGAGAGAAAGAAAGAAGAGCAAGAATGAGATTTTCAGAGAACAAGATCCAAATACAATATAGTTATTTGTATCATAAAAGCAATAACTTGAAGAGTCCATGTGTTGGCAGTCAGTCTTCTCCACACCATCTGGCATTTATTTAGTACACAACTTTAAGTGCTGATTCTACCTTTTATAAATGTAGAAATTCAATAAGCTTTCTCCATCCAGGTACTGTTCACACAGTGTAGTGACCAGTGTTTTCTGTGGATCAGATTGTCCCTATAATTTTAGGGCATGAAGCCATGCTAAGTCTGACTCTTTGCAACCCTACCCATTATAGCCTGCCAGGTTCCTCTGTCCAGGGAATTCTCCATGAAAGAATATTGTGATGCCATTTCCTCCTCTAGGGAATTTTAGGGCAAGTGGAAGTATTTGAAGCCACATTCCATTTGTAATTTTGCACATTATCAGTATACAGTTGTTGCTGACACTGCCTCTTTATTTTCATATTTGTCATTGGAGATGAGTTGTGCCAGTAGAAAATGTGGAGGTCTTTTACAGTGATATCACTGGTAGCTCAGATTGTAAATAATCCACCTCCAATGCAGGAGATGTGGGTTTGATCCCTGGTCAGGAAGATCCTATAGAGAAGGGAATGGCTACCCACTCCAGTATTCTTACCTGGAGAACACCATGGACAAAGGAGCCTGGCGGGCTACAGCCCACAGGGTCACAGAGAGTCAGACATGATTGAGCAACTAACATCATTCTATTTTTTAAAAAGGGAAAAAAGGAATTTAGAAAGATGGCAATGACGACCCTGTATGCAAGACAGGAAAAAAGACACAGATGTGTATAACGGACTTTTGGACTCAGAGGGAGAGGGAGAGGGTGGGATGATTTGGGAGAATAGCATTCTAACATGTATACTATCATGTAAGAATTGAATCGCCAGTCTATGTCTGATGCAGGATACAGCATGCTTGGGGCTGGTGCATGGGGATGACCCAGAGAGATGTTATGGGGAGGGAGGTGGGAGGGGGGTTCATGTTTGGGAACGCATGTAAGAATTAAAGATTTTAAAATTTAAAAAAAAAAGGGAAAAAAGCAGAATTGAAATCAAGCACAATGAAGGGTGGTTTGGAACAATCAGCTTGCTGCTTGTCTCATTTGTCTTCATTAACAATACTAAGTACTTGACTGGAGACCTGTTGTTATTTGATATACAAGCCACGAACTCTAGATTTGGGAGATGACAGGAAAGAGCATTTACAGTTGAACAATAAGACAGGGGAGTCTAATCATAGAAGCTTTGTGGACTGGATGGAACTGAAGAAAGGTTGCAGAGAGGATCTGCTGTACAATATAGAAATTTGATCTGGTATAAGAAGTAAAGCAAAGGTAAAAGTTAGGTTTTTTAAGTACTGGGAAGAGCAGGAATTCAATCTGGTAATTCTAAAGACGTAACAGCATCGTGACTGAATACTCTTTCTGGAATAGATAAAATTTGTTTTGTTTTTTGTTTAGTTTTGTTTTGTTGTGTGTGTGCATGTGTGTGTGTGTGTGTGTGTGTGTGTGTGTGTGTGTACTGGGCAAAGGAGAATCTGGGATTTAAACTCACCATGATTCACAAGGGGTGAATCCTGTCCTTGGATAAAGCCAGTCAAAGGGAGATAATAGAATAAATACCCTCTCTGAAAGCATTTGCTATTGTTAGATTTAGCTCTAAACATTTTTTAAATAAAAACAACTTTAATTTGTTTTTGTTATCTCTCTATAAGTCTCAAAATCAGGTCTATCTTCCTGGTACCAAACATATTACAAATATTAACCTGAAATTCTTATGTCTTAAAGGTGATCTGCAAGAAAGAAAGAAGCTATGCGGACATTTGTAGAATTCACATTCTAACCTCTAGTACTTAATAAACCAAGACAGTTATCTTTCTTCTTTCCATTTGTCTCTCAGATTCTTAGAGAAGTGAAAAGACTAAGTTTCTGCTCATAAAATGTCTGACACTGTAATTCTTAATTCTGCTGTTTTCTGCTTCCAACTCTTACTTAACCCAATGTGTGATTTTAACTCACTACACACTGGGAAAAACGGCTTGAAATTTTTTATGTTTCTTGAATTTTGTGAATTCTCCTGGTGTTTTCCAATTTTTATGTCTAAGTGTACAACTACATCTCTCTGTGTTTCATTAACATGAAGTTTCCATTTGCTCACTGACAAACGCAATATTTCACCACTTTATCTTTTGTTTGTTCTGACAAAAGAAAACATAATTCATTTTTAAACCACATTTCTCTTTTAAAAGACATTTTTGATATCCTTTTTATTCTCCTCAATCTTGGGATAATATTATCATACTAAAATGGAAGTCACCTTGCTCCAATGATGATTTATGAATATCAAAACTGAAGTCTGGGCATCGGAAAGGAAAGACCACTTCTCTTATTTAACTATTTAGTTTTCCCTCAAAGGGATCTTGAGAACTGCTAAAAACTTCTGCATATTCAGAAATATAAAATCTTTGGCTTTTTAAAAAATATCAGGACGTATTTAGTAAACTTGTTTCTCACTTTTGAGGGCAATTCTCATATTCTTACATAAATCTTTGCTAAGGTGACGATTTTCAATGTTCTTTCTTTAAAAAATAAATTAAGTATATCAATTTTTAGAATCAAATTAATAAAGAACCGTTAAATGCCATCGATATTTTGGGAGGACAGAAAGTATGCTTACTTTCTATGAGTTTAAACTTTAGTTTAAATCAACCTGTGGATGCAATGCAAAGGAGTTAATTCATATTAATATACAATGAATAATAAATACCAAGTGAGGTTTATAGGATGAAAGTTATTTAAGGTTTAGTGAGGAAACCAATTGCTTAAGATTGAACTGCATTGGAAAAACAAGCACTTCCTGAAATACTGATCAGCAACTGACCACTCTAGTGAGATAGACATAATTGGCTCATATGACTTGGATACCGGGCTTTCCAGGTGACTCAGTGGTAAAGGACCACCTGCCAATGCAGGAGCTGCAAGAGAATCAGGTTCAATCACTGGGTTGGGAAGATCCCTTAAAGGATCTATGGCAACCTACTCCAGTATTCTTGCCTGGGAAATCCCATGGACAGAGGGGCCTGGTGGGCTGCAGTTAGTGGGGTGGCAAAAAAGTCAGACATGACTGGTTGACTAAGCATACACTTGGGTATAGAAATATGAAATAAGAGCCTTAGAGATGCTGACTCCTGGTGTTATTACACTTGTTCTGTTTCATTCATACAGAGACAAGAGTTTTACTTTAATGATGTAATGCAAAGTTAGTAAAAGGAAGCTTCAGCTTCAGCATCAGTCCTTCTAATGAATACTTAGGTATGATTTCCTTTAGAATTGACTGGTTTGACTGGGACTTTCTAAAGCCTTCTCCACTACCACAGTTTCAAAACAATTCTTCGGCTCAGCCTGCTTTGTGGTCCAACTCTCATGTCCATATATGACTACTGGAAAAATCGTATTTAAGAGCCGAAAAAAAAAAAGAAAACTCTATAGACTGACTACTATGCCCCTATACTGTAATAGATGTACAGTTATTGGCAGGTGGAATTCTTTCAATGACTGTGATGTAGATTTAAATTAACATAGTCATAATTCACAATGACTATTTTTAGGTATGATAGCACAATGCAGCATATGTCTAGCTTTCAAAAAATAAAACCATTAGTTATTTTAATGTGTGACTTTATGCTTTCAAATATGCATGCATGCCTTTTGTACATGTAAACAATATTTTTCCAAATAATAGTGTATCAGTCATAAGAGGCTAAATTATATTGCAGAAACAAAAACAGAATCGGATAACAGGTAACTTTATCAGGTGTGTTCAATGTGCAGTAAAGGTCAGCAGAGTTTCTCTGATTTATTTAGTCAGAGAACTGGACTGACAAAGACCCCATCTAGCCTCATTCTCAAGATTACGAGAGCAGGAGGAATAGGGAAAGTGAAAATGGCTCAGTCGTGCCTTACTCTTAGTGACCCCATGGACTATACCGTCCATGGAATTCTACAGGTCAGAATACTGGAGTGGGTAGCTTTTCCCTTTTCCAGGGGAGCTTAACAACCCACTGATCAAACCCAGGTCTCCTGCATTGAAGGCAGATTCCTTACCAGCTGAGCCACCACACAATAAAACACGAATAATGATGCACTGGATTGTAAAGCTTCCTGTCAGAAAAAGCATACATCCCCTAAGTCAAATCAAGTCACACAGCTGCCTCAGACTTGGAAGGAGATTTGCATTTATTTATTCATGTTTTTTCACTTAAAATCTTAAATTTCTATTTTCTGGCTAACAATATAATAATAAATAGTTTGTAATCAGCCTGAACAACATTGTTTATCTAGCAGATTTGTCTCTCTTTGGGAAGATAAGTAATATATTCATATGGAAAAGATAAAGATGAGTCATATTTTAATTTTGGCCTGGTATTTAGCAAAAAAAAAAAAAAACCCTACAATGTCATTCAGTCGCTATGTCATGTCCAACTCTATGCGATCCCATGGACTGCAGCATGCCAGGCTTCCCTGTCCATCACCAACTCTCAGAGCTTATTCAAACTCATGTCCATTGAGTCAATGATGTTATCCAATCATCTCATCCTCAAATGAGTCAGTTCTTCACATCAGAATCCAAAGTATTGGAGTTTCAACTTCAGCATCAGTCCTTCCAATGAATATTCAGGACTGATTTCCTTTAGGATGGACTACTGGATAAACCATAGCTTTGACTAGACGGACCTTTGTTGGCAAAGTAATGTCTTAATAATGTCTTAGTTTACTGACTGTTGAGCTTTAAGCCAACATTTTCACTCTCCTCTTTAACTTTTATCAAGAGGCTCTTTAGTTTTACTTCAGTTTCTGCCATAAATAGGAGTCATCTGCATATCTGAGATTATTGATTTTCCTCCTGGCAATCTTGATTCCAGCTTGTGCTTCTTCCAGTCCAGTATTTCTAATGATGTACTCTGCATATAACTTAAACAAGAAGAGTGACAATATATAAGTTTGATGTACTCCTTTCCCAAATTGGAACCAGTCTGTTGTTCCATGTCCAGTTCTAACTGTTGCTTCTTGACCTGCATACTGATTTCTCACGATGCAGGTCAGATGGTCTGGTATTCCCATCTAAGAATTTTCCACAGTTTGGACCAGTCAATCGAACAGAAATAGATTTTTTTCTGGAACTCTCTCACTTTTACAATGATCCAATGGATGTTATCAATTTGATCTCTATTTCCTCTGCCTTTTCTAAATCCAGCTTGAACATCTGGAAGTTCACGGTTCACATACTGTTGAAGCCTGGCTTGGAGAATATTGAGCTTTACTTTGCTAGCTTGTGAGATGAGTGCAATTGTGTACTAGAATATAGTTATAGTTATATAACATATACATGTGTATAGATAATATATAACATATAGCAGTGTTAATTATGCTTATCATGATATATACCATATTCTTAATACCTATTTATCTTATAACCTGAAATGTTTCCTTTTTGACTACCTTTATCAAACCTCCCTCCCACTATCACTGCCTATGTTGACTACAAATCCCCATGCATTTGTTTGTGAAGTAAAATTGATCTATAACACTGAATTAGTTACCAACGCACAACGTAGCTGTGTTTTAACTAGAATAAAGTTGAACCCTGTGTACAGGGTTTGTAAAAGCCAACAACAGAGGACTTCTCTAGATACCTAGATTATGCTTTCCTCTTTCATATTGCAATAAAGGTTACAAGTCCAGCTGTTCATATTGAACATTGTCTAGTAAATCCTTATCTTAACCTTTCACAGTGTAGTAATTTGAGTTTTTTAATACTCTTTTGAAATGTTGCTAGTGAAATAATTGCAAAGCATGGTGTTCTGATCTTCAGTCATCTTGATAATGACGGAGACATTTATTATAGCCTGGAATTTTTATAGTCACCTACTGAGACAAAAATAATTTTGTACTTCCTCTGTTTTCAATCCTTGTAAGAGGCCAAAATTGAGCAGCATAATTTTCAGACAAAGAAATCAAAGTGTATAGAACCTAATCATCAAATAACTATGGTTAGTTAAATGTTAAATTTAAAAAGAGTCTCAGGTTATGAAGCAATCCATTGGAAGGATCAGTCAGTTAATACAGATTGAATTCGTTCTCAAGTGCCGTTTTACTCGCTCTTTGGAGTTCTCATTTACAAATGAAAAACAATGATTATTAATTAATCTGCAGGAGCTATGTCAGCTGACTTTGACTTTATTCATCTCCTCTCCTACACGTCCTTGTCACCAGGAGATCACCCTGCTTCTGATTCCTCACAGTCATCTAGTAGTTTCTGGCGTTTATGCATTTGCTCGTTATCTCTGCCTTCTCCGTGCTCTCTTTTTGTAAAGCTAACAGCTTTTCCTCCTTCAATCTCAGCTCAAGCTTCTTTTTTTTCTAGGAAATGTTGTTAGAATCACAAAGGTGCTTCCACAAAGAATACTTAGCACCCTCTGAATTTTGCTATCAGAGCACAAATCTTTTAAAAATGAATTGCATGTCAATATTTTTGTTTTAACCACTTTTTTACAAGTGTTTCAAAGGCAGATTCTGTGTCTTATTCATTGTTGCATCAATTATGCAACAAATTTAAAGCTCAGCAAGGCACTAAATAAATGTGACTGTTTTGGTGGAGGGATGTTCTACCCAGTATATTTATTCAGAGAATCTGCAATAAATAATTGCAGGTTTCTGGGACTAAGTTGAATAAAAGAACACACACTTTATTGTCAAATAAAATAATTCAAAAGTGCTTCATGGACTACACTAAAGCCTTAGACTGTGTAGATCATGACAAACTGTGGAAAATTCTTAAAGATGAGAAATACGAGACCACCTTACCTGCCTCCTGAGAAATCTGTGTGTAGGTCAAGAAGCATCAGTTAGAACTGGACATGTAACAACAGACTGGTTCCAAATTGGGAAAGGAGTTCCTCAAGCCTGTATGTTGTCACTCTGCTTATTTAACTTATATATAGAGTACATCATGAGAAACACTGGGCTGGATGAAGCACAAGCTGGAATGAAGATTGCCAGGAGAAATATCAATAACCTCAGATATGCAGATAACATCACCCTTATGGCAGAAAGTGAAGAGGAGCTAAAAATCTTCTTGATGAAAGCGAAAGGGGAGACCGAAAAGTTGGCTTAAAATACAACATTCAGATAACGAAGATCATGGCATCTAGTCCCATCACTTCATGGCAAATAGATGGGGAAACAGTGGAAACAGTGACAAATTTTATTTTCTTGGGCTCCAAAATCACTTCAAATGGTGACTGCAGCCTTGAAAGTAAAAGACACTTGTTCCTTGGAAGAAAATCCATCAGCAACCTAGACAGCATATTAAGGAGCAGAGACATTACTTTACCAACAAAGGTCCATCTAGTCAAAGCTATGATTTTTCCAGTATTCATGTATGGATGTGTCATTTGGACCATGAAGAAAGTTGAGCAGTGAAGAACTGATGCTTTTGAACTGTGGTGTTGGAGAAGACTCTTGAGAGTCCCTTGGACAGCAAGGAGATCCAACCAGTCAATACTAAAGAAAATCAATCCTGAATACACCTTGGAAGGACTGATGCTGAAGCTGAAGCTCCAGTACTTTGGCCACCTGATGTGAAGAACTGACTGATTGGAAAAGACCCTGATGCTAGAAAAGATTGAAGGCAGGAGGAGAAGGGGACGATAGAGGATGAGATGGTGGGAATGGCCTCAATGTATATGATGCCCAATGTATATGAGACCCAATGTATCTGAGTTTGAGCAAACTTCAAGAGTTGGTGATGGACAGAGAAGCCTGGAGTGTTGTAGTCCATGGGGTCACAAAGAGTTGGACACAACTGAACTAATGAACTGAACTGAACTGATATGATGGGGTAAATGAAAGTCATACTTGCAGCACATAATGTATACTATCATGTGAATTGAATCGCCAGTCTATGTCTGACGCAGGATGCAGCATGCTTGGGGCTGGTGCATGGGGATGACCCAGAGGGATGTTGTGGGGAGGGAGGTGGGAGGAGGGTTCATGTTTGGGATTGCATGTAAGAATTAAAGATTTTAAAATTTAAAAAATAAAAAACTAAAAATAAGTAAATTTAAAAAAAAAGAGATATTTCTAAATCAGTTTTGGATTACAGGGAAGGCTTTGACAAGAGGGTAATATAGAAGCTAAGCTCTAACTGTAGTATCACTCATGATCTCTTTTCTGAAATCCTGGAGCCATATGCATGTCTGACTTCAGAATTTTTCACATTTTAAGAAGATAAAATGGTGCATATTTAGTATATCTTGTAGCATCTCTAGATTTGGGGCAGCTCTTCAGTACTCAAGACATTTCTATTTCAACTGAAAAAGGTAAATATACACTTTAATTTTTAAATAACATAATGGTATCATTTTAACTCAAGTCAGATCTTATACGCAAATAATCACAGTGTTAAGGTTGATTTTCTTGCCAAGTAAATTGCAAAACTCTTTGTTTCCAGATTTTTTCAGATTTTGTAATAAGAAATAGATATTTTTTTTATCTAAAATAGCAAACATTTATTGTGTTCTTACTTTTTGCCAGGTACCATTGCCCTACACAGCTTTATAATGGATGTGCTATTTTATAAAGCAGAGAGGTTAAGTTCACAGAGATACTCAATGTCACACTGCCTAACGAGTAAAAGATTTGAAAAAAGGCACTCTGATGCCTGAGTCCATGTCATTAACCATACACTGAAATGTTTTCATAAGTTATGTATATGAAGGGAGATGACAATGGAAAAATTAGAAGGGAAAAATGAGGAGAGGAAGTAGGGCAGAAGACAGTCCAAACTAATATGTCACAGGACAGGACAAATGACTTACTTTATGAGGCAGGTAACAGAGTGGCATCTTGTCATGTATGTGGCATTGAATAAGCAAAGGGGCAAAAGAGTGTTAGGAGACAGAGTGCAGAAAAGGTCAGTTAACTCTGTTCTGAACATTTTAAGTTGAGGTACTTGTGCAATGTTCCAGGGGATGTGTTCCTACACAGTTGAGTAATTGTGTAACTTGGCAAGAGGGTGTATGGTGAATTTGTAGAAATGAACCTATTTTTAAAAAGGTGCTATTAAGTCATGTGATTGAGTAATAACTAGGCAAAATAAAGTAGGATAGGTAGAAAGAGAAGGAGAAAATAGGAAAACTAATAGATTTATCAGGAAACAATGATATAAAAGCAGATTACAGAAGCCAAAGAATAATGCAAAGAGAAGAAGCTGATAAACTGAAAGAATGTGATGTTCCAAAAGCCTGAGAAACACAACACAATACAATAAAAATAGGAGTTATTTTAGCAAATACTAAATAAAACCCCAAGTGCATATTGTGAAGGTGTTAGATATAGCATCTTTCTTAATCAAAAAATTTTGGTCAAGAAAACCCTTAAAACTGCAGAATAACTAGAAAGTATTAACAATTAAGATGTTAAGAAACAAAACTATATGACAAGGCAAAAAAGCAGTGGAAAATCTGTAGAAAAACACTCCTATTTTTATCAAAATGTAGTATCACATTGGAATCATGAAATATTGTAAAACTGATTTGTGGTGATGAATTCACAAGGTGGTAAAATAGTAATTATTGAACTTTTACACTTGAAATGTGTTAATTTTATATGTAAACTATATGTTAATAAAAATTTAAAAGCATAATATTATGAGGAAGTAATAATATAATTTGTATGAGTTGATATTATATGTTTGTAAGGCCACTTCAGACAGCCATTTTGCTGTTTGGCATTTCTTTTCTTGTGGATGGTCTTGATCCCTGTCTCCTGTATAATGTCACAAACTTCCATCCATAATTCTTCAGGCACTCTGTCTATCAGATCTAATCCCTTGAATCTATTTCCCAATTCCACTCTATAATTCTAAGGAATTCTATTTAGGTCATACCTGAGTGGTCAAGTAGTTTTTCCTACTTTCTTCAATTTAAGTCTGAATTTAGCAATAAGCAGCTCAAGATCTGAGGCACAGTTAGCTCCCAGTCTTGTTTCTGATGACTGTATAGAGCTTCTCCATCTTTGGCTGCAAAGAGTATAATCTACCTGATTTTGGTGTTGACCATCTGGTGATGTCCATCTGGTGAGGTCCAGGTGTACAATCTTCTTTTGTGTTGTTGGAAGAGGGTGTTTGCTATGACCAATGCATTCTCCTGGTAAATTTCTATTAGCCTTTGCCCTGATTCATTCTGTACTCCAACATCAAATTTGCCTGTTACTCCAGGTGTTTCTTGACTTTCTACTTTTGCATTCCAGTCCCCTATAATGAAAAGGGCATCTTTTTTGAGTGTTAGTTCTAGAAGGTCCCATAGATCTTCATCAGGTAAGTTCAGGTGAGTTACTCAGTCATGCCCAACTCTGCGAACCCATGAATTGCAGCACGCAAGGCCTCCCTGTCCATCACCAACTCCCGGAGTCCACACAAACCCATGTCTGTTGAGTCGGTAATGCCATCTACCCATCTCATCCTCTGTCATCCCCTTCTCTTCCTGACCCCAATCCCTCCCAGTATCAGGGTCTTTTCCCATGAGTCAACTCTTCGCATGAGGTGGCCAAAGTATTGGAGTTTCAGCCTCAGCATCAGTCTTTCCAATGAACATCAAGGATTAGTCTCCTTTAGGAAGGACTAGTTGGATCTCCTTGCAGTCCAAGGGACTCTCAAGAGTCTTCTCCAATGTCACAACAAAAGCATCAATTCTTCGCACTCAGCTTTCTTTATAGTCCAACACTCACATCCATACATGACCGCTGGAAAAACCATAGCCTTGACTAGACAGACATTTGTTGGCAAAGTAATGTCTCTGTTTTTCAATATGCTGTCTAGGTTGGCCATAACTTTCCTTCCAAGGAGTAAGCATCTTTTAATTTCATGGCTGCAATCATGATCAGCAGTGATTTTGGAGCCCCCCAAAATAAAGTCTGATACTGTTCCACTGTTTCCCCATCTATTTTCCATAAAGTGATGGGACCAGATGCCATGATCTTTATTTTCTGAATGCTGAGCTTTAAGTCAACATTTTCACTCTCCCCATTCACTTTAATCAACAGGCTTCTTAGTTCCTCTTCACTTTCTGCCATAAGGATGGTGTCATGTGTATATCTGAGGTTATTGATATTTCTCCTGGCAATCTTGATTCCAGCGTGTGCTTCCTGCAGCCCAGCATTTCTCATGATGTACTCTGCATATAAATTAAATAAGCAGGGTGACAATATACTGCTTTGACATATTTCTTTCCCTATTTTGGGCCAGTCTGTTGTTCCATGTGCAGTTCTAACTGTTGCTTCCTGACTTGCATATAGGTTTCTCAAGAGGGAGGTCAGGTGGTTAGGTATTCCCATCTCTTTCAGAATTTTCCACAGTTTATTGTGATCCACACAAAGTTTTGGCATAGTCAATAAAGCAGAAATAGATGCTTTTCTGGAACTCTTTTACATTTTCCATGATCCAGCGGATGTTGGCAATTTGATATCTGGTTCCTCTGCCTTTTCTAAAGCCAGCTTGAACATCTGGAAATTCATGGTTCACATATTGCTGAAACCTGGCTTGGAGAATTTTGAACATTACTTTACTAGCATGTGAGCTGAGTGCAATTGTGTGGTACTTTGAGCATTTTTTGGCATTGCCTTTCTTTGGGATTGAAATGAAAACTGACCTTTTCCAGTCCTGTGGCCACTGCTGAGTTTTCCAAATTTGCTGGCATATTGAGTGCAGCAGTTTCACAGCATCATCTTTCAGGATTTGAAATAGCTCAACTGGAATTCCATCACCTCCACTAACTTTGTTCATAGTGATGCTTTCTAAGGCCCACTTGACTTCACATTCCAGGATGTCTGGCTCTAGGTGAGTGATCACACCATCGTGATTATCTGGGTCATGAAGATCTTTTTTGTACATTTCTTCTGAGTATTTTCACCACCTCTTCTTAATATCTTCTGCTTCTGTTAGGTCTATACCATTTCTGTCCTTTATCGAGCCCATCTTTGCATGAAATATTCCCTCAGTATCTCTAATGTTCTTGAAAACATCTCTAGTCTTTCCCATTCTGTTTTTTCCTCTATTTCTTTGCATTGATCACTGAAGAAGACTTTCTTATCTCTCTTTGCTCTTCTTTGGAACTCTACATTCAAATGGGAATATCTTTCCTTTTCTCCTTAGCTTTCACTTCTCTTCTTTTCACAGCTATTTATAAGGCCTCCTCAGACAACCATTTTGATTTTTGGAATTCTTTCCATGGGAATGATCTTGATCCCTGTTTCCTGTACACAAGACATGGACAATGAACCTCCAACCATAGTTCATCAGGTTCTCTGTCTATCACATCTAGTCCCTTAAATGTATTTCTCACTTGACTGTAAAATCATGAGGGATTTGATTTAGGTCATACCGGAATGGTGTAATGGTTTTCCCTAGTTTCTTCAATTTAAATCTGAATTTGGCAATAAGGAGCTCATGATCTGAGCCACAGTCAGCTCCCAGTCTTGTTCTTACTGACTGTATAGAGCTTCTCCATCTATGGCTACAAAGAATATAATCAGTCTGATTTTGGTGTTGACCATCTGGTGATGTCCATCTGTAGAGTCTTCTCTTGTGTTGTCGGAAGAGGGTGTTTGCTATGACTAGTGTGTTCTCTTGGCAAAACGCTATTAGCCTTTGCCCTGCTTCATTCCGTATTCCAAGGTCAAATTTGCCTGTTATTCCAAGTGTTTCTTGACTTCCTACTTTGCATTCCAGTCCCCTATAATGACAAGGACATCTTTTTTGGGTGTTAGTTCTAAGGAGTCTTGCAGGTCTTCGTAGAACTGTTCAACTTCAGCTTCTTCAGCATTACTGTTTGGGGCATAAGCTTGGATCACCATGATATTGAATGGTTTGCCTTGGAAACGAACAGAGATCATTCTGTTGTTTTTGAGATTGCATCCAAGTACTGCATTTCATACTCTTTTGCTGACTATGATGGATACTCCATTTCTTCTAAGGGATTCTTGCCCATAGTAGTAGATATAATGGTTATCTGAGTTAAATTCACCCATTCCAGTCCATTTTAGTTCGCTGATTCCTAGAATGTCGGCATTCACCCTTGTCATCCCCTGTTTGACTACTTCTAAATTGCCTTGATTCATGGACCTAACATTCCAGATTCCTATGCAATATTGCTTTTACAGCACTGAACCTTGCTTTTATCACTAGTCACATCCACAACTGGGTATTGTTTTTGCTTTTGCTCCATCCCTTCATTTTTTCTCGTGTTATTTCTCCACTGATCTCCTGTAGCATATTGGGCAATGATCATGGAAAAAGCAAGAGAGTTCCAGAAAAACATCTATTTCTGCTTTATTGACTGTGCCAATGTCTTTGACTGTGTGGATCACAATAAACTGAGGGAAATTCTGAAAGAGATGGGAATACCAGACCACCTGACCTGCCTCTTGAGAAAACTATATGCAGATCAGCAAACAACAATTAGAACTAGACATGGAATAACAGATTGGTTCCAAATAGGGAAAGGAGTACGTCAATGCTGTATATTGTCACCCTGCTTATTTAACTTATATGCAGAGTACATCATAAGAAACACTTGGCTGGAAGATGCACAAACTGGAATCAAGATTGCCAGGTGAAATATCAATAACCTCAGATATGTAGATGACACCATCTTTATGGCAGAAAGTGAAGAGGAACTAAAAAGCCTCTTGATGAAAGTGAAAGAGGAGAGTGAAAAGGTTGGCTTAAAGCTCAACATTCAGAAACGAAGATCATGGCATCTGGTCCCATCACTTCATAGCAGATAGATGGGAAAAAGTGGAAAGTGTCAGACTTTATTTTGGGGGGCTCCAAAATCACTACAGATGGTGATTGCAGCCATGAAATTAAAAGATGCTTACTCCTTGGAAGGGAAGTTATGACCAACCTAGATAGCATATTTAAAAGCAGAGATATTACTTTGCCAACAAAGGTTCATCTAGTCAAGGCTATGGTTTTTCCAGTGGTCATGTATGGATGTGAGAGTTGGACTGTGAAGAAAGCTGAGCACTGAATAATTGATGCTTTTGAACTGTGGTGTTGGAGAAGACTCTTGAGAATCCCTTTGACTGCAAGGAGATCCAACCAGTCCATCCTAAAGGAAGTCAGTCCTGGGTGTTCATTGGATGGACTGATGCTGAGGCTGAAGCTCCAATACTTTGGCCACCTCATGTGAAGGGTTGACTCATTGGAAAAGACTCTGATTATGGGAGGGATTGGGGGCAGAAGAAGAAGCGGATGACAGAGGATGAGATGGCTGGATGGCATCACCCACGCAATGGATAAGAGTTTGAGTGAACTCTGGGAGTTGATGATGGACAGGGAGGCCTGGCGTGCTGTGATTCATGGGTTCGCAAAAAGTTGGACATGACTGAATGACTGAACTGACTGACTGACCGACCTGGGGAGTTCCTCATTCAGTATCCTATCATTTTGCCTTTTCATACTATTCATGGGCTTCTCAAGGCAAGAATGCTGATGTGGTTTGCCATTCCCTTCTCTAGTGGACCACGTTCTGTCAGACCTCTTGACCATGACCCTTCCATCTTGGGTGGCCCCACACGGCATGGCTTAATTTTATTGAGTTAGACAAGCCTGTGGTCCATGTGATCAGACTGGCTAATTGTCTGTGATTATGGTTTCAGTGTGTCTGCCCTCTGATGCCCTCTCGGAACACCTACCGTCCTACTTGGGTTTCTCTTACCTGGGGTTGCAAAGAGTCGGACACAACTGAGCGACTGAACAGAACTGAACTGAACTGAACTGAGGTCTTCATAGAACCATTCAACTTCAGCTTCTTCAGCTTTATTGGTCGGGGCATAGACTTGGATTAATTGCTGTGATATTGAGTGGTTTGCCTTGGAAATGAACAGAGATCATTCTGTCATTTTTGAGATTGCATCCAAGTACTGCATTTCGGACTCTTTTGTTGACTATGATGGCTACTTCATTTCTTCTAAGAGATTCTTGCCCACAGTAGTAGATATAATGGTCATCTGAGTTAAATTCACCCATTCCAGTCCATTTCATTCACTTCCAATTTGCCTTGATTCATGAACCTAAAATTCCATGTTCCTATGCAGTATTCCTCTTTACATCATCAAACCTTGCTTCTACCACCAGTCACATCCACAACTGGGCGTTGTTTTTGCTTTGGTTCTGTCTCTTCATTCTTTCTGGAGTTATTCTTCCACTGATCCAGTAGCATATTGGGCACCTACCGACCTGGGGAGTTCATCTTTCAGTGTCTTATCTTTTTGCCTTTTCATACTGTTCATGGGGTTCTCAAGGCAAGAATACTGAAGTGGTTTGCCATTCCCTTCTCCAGTGAACCACATTTTCAGAACTCTCCACCATGACCTGTCCATCTTGGGTGGCCCTTCATGGCATGGCTCATAGTTTCATTGAGTTAGATAAAGCTATGATCCATATGATCAGTTTGGTTAGTTTTCTTTGATTGTGTTTTTCAATCTGTCCGTCCTTTGATAAAGAAAGATAAGAGACTTATGGAAGCTTCCTGATGGGAGAAACTGAGAGGGAAAATGATTTTTTCTGATGGGTGGGGCTGTGCTCAGTAAATCTTTGATCCAATTTTCTGTTGATGGGTGGAGCTGTGTTCCCTCCCTGTTATTTACCTGTGGCCAAACTATGGTGGAGGTAATGAAGATAATGGCAACCTCCTTCAAAAGGTCCCATGCATGTACTGCTACACTCAGTGCCCCCAACCCTGCAGCAGGCCACTGCAAACCCTCACCTCTGCCAAAGACTCCTGAACACTCACAGACAAGTCTAGGTGAGTCTCTTGTGGGGTCACAACTCCTTTCTCCTGGATCCTGGTGCACACAAGGTTCTGTTTGTTCCCTCCAAGAAGCTATTTCTCAGTCCTCTGAAAGTTCTGGCAGCTCTATGCTGGGGTTAATGGCGACCACCTCCAAAAGGGCTTATGCCATATTCAAGTCAGCTGCACCCAGCCATACCCAACTCCATTGCCCCCAAAGCCCCTGCCCCTGTGGCAGTCCACTGCTGGCCTGTACCTACACAGGAGACATTCGAACACAGTTCTGTCTCAGTCTCTGTAGGGTCTCTGGGTCCTGGTGTGCACAAGGTTTGAGCTTTCTGACAGTCTCTTTCAGGAATGGGTTTCGATTCTAAACACAAATTCCCCCCTCCTACCATCTTGCTGGGTCTTCTCCTTTACTCTTGGACATGGGGTATCTCCTCAAAGTCTGCTGTTGCTCCAATGCCTACCATCTTGCTGGGGCTTCTCTGACCTTGGACACACGAGGAGAGATAAGAAAGACTTCCTCAGTGATCAGTGCAAAGAAATAGAGGAAAACAATAGAATGAAAAACTAGAGATCTCTTCAAGAAAATGAGAGATACCAAGGGAACATTTCATACAAAGATGGGCACAATAAAGGACAGAAATGGTATGGCCCTAACAGAAGCAGAAGATATTAAGAAGAGATGGCAAGAATACACAGAAGAACTATACAAAAATGATCTCCATGACCCAGATAACCACGATGCTGTGATCACTCACCTAAAGCCAGACCTCCTGGAATGTGAAGTCAAGTAGGCCTTAGGAAGCATCATTACGAACAAAGCTAGTGGAGATGATGGAATTCCAATTGAGCGATTTCAAGTCCTAAAAGATGATGCTTTGAAAGTGCTGCACTCAATATGCCAGCAAATTTGGAAAACTCAGCAGTGGCCACAGGACTGGAAAAG
Source organism: Ovis canadensis (assembly GCF_042477335.2). Taxonomy (NCBI): domain Eukaryota; kingdom Metazoa; phylum Chordata; class Mammalia; order Artiodactyla; family Bovidae; genus Ovis; species Ovis canadensis. The sequence continues at coordinate 81,114,514 of NC_091250.1, forward strand.
GTCAGTTTTCATTCCAGTCCCAAAGAAAGGCAATGCCAAAAAAATGATCAAACTACTGCACAATTGCACTCATCTCACACGCTAGCAAAATAATGCTCAAAATTCTCCAAGAAGGCTTCAACAGTACGTGAACCATGAATTTCCAGGTGTTCAAGCTGGCTTTAGAAAAGCCAGAGGAACCAGAGATCAAACTGCCAACATCTGTTGGATCATCAAAAAAACAAGAAAGTTCCCAAAAAATATCTATTTTTGCTTTATTGACTATGCCAAACCTTTGACTTGTGGATCACAATAAACTGTGGAAAATTCTGAAAGAGATGAGAATACCAGACCATCTGACCTGCCTCTTGAGAAACCTATATGCAAGTCAGAAAAAAACAGTTAGAATTGGACATGGAACAACAGACTGGTTCCAAATAGGAAAAGGAGTATGTCAAGGCTGTATATTGTCACCCTGTTTATTTAACTTATATGCAGAGTACATCATGAGAAACGCTGGGCTGGGAGAAGCACAAGCTGGACTCAAGATTGCCAGGAGGAATATCAATAACCTTAGATATGCAGATGACACCACCCTTATGGGAGAAAGTGAAGAAGAACTAAGAAGCCTGTTGTTGAAAGTGAAAGGGGAGGGTGAAAAAGTTGGCTTAAAGCTCAACATTCAGAAAACTAAGATTATGGCATCTGGTCCCATCACTTCATAGCAGATAGATGGGGAATCAGTGGAAACAGTGTCAGACTTTATTTTGGGGGGCTCCAAAATCACTGCAGATGGTGACTGCAGCCCTGAAATTAAAAGATGCTTACTGCTTGGAAGGAAAGTTATGACCAACCTAGATAGCATATTAAAAACCAGAGATATTATTTTGCCAAAAAGATCCATCTAGTCAAAGATATGGTTTTTCCAGTAGTCGTATATGGATGTGAGAGCCCAACAAAAAGAAAGCTGGGCACTGAAGAATTGATGCTTTTGAATGTAGTGTTGGAGAAGACTCTTGAGAGTCCCTTGGACTGCAAGGAGATCCAACCAGTCCATTAAGAATTAAACAGTGTTTTATTTTGGTTCAGAAGACAAAAATATATAGGTCCAATTAAATAGAATTAAGATGTTAGGAAGAGAATGAAGTTTACAGTGTTTGTTACATGATAAAGATAGATTTACAATCAATGGGGATTACTTCATGAATACCACTAGGAGAGCTAACAACATTTCTCTAAAAAATGAAAAGAAACAAAGCTAAAAAAAAAAAACTCAAAGAAAAAAGTAGCAACAAATATTTAGATGTGTCAAAGAATTAATGCACAAAATGCAAAAAGAGAAAAAAAGGAAATAAAGCCGTAAAAGCACTTGAAAAAGCACACTAACCATATATGTTGTTCTTGTATTATTAGAATGGGGAAAGCTTTATTAAACAAGAAACAAATCCAAAAGATAGAAAGAAAAAGATGATAAAATTGAGTTTACCTACAATGTTGATACACCTTTAGAAAAAAATCTTCCTAAACAGACTCAAACATTACACTAAGGAATCCTGTTAAACAGAATGCTGAGATTGCACCGACATCCTCTGCTCTGATAACCACACAGTTATATAATCCCATCCCCTTAAGTGTGAGTGGAATTTGTGACATGCTTCTCACCAGTAGAATGTAGCAAAGGTGAGTTGATTTTATGAAAGTAATTAAGATCCTAGATAATTTACTTTCATTCCTACACTTTAGAACCCTATATGTAGTCTGTTAGGCTCCATCTGTTCATGGGATTCTCCAGGCAAGAATACTGGAGTGGGTTGCCATGACCTCCTCCAGGGGATCTTCCCCACCCAAGGATTGAACCCATGTCTCTTGTGTCTCCTGCATTGGTGGGTGGGTTCTTTACCACTAGTGCCACCTGGGAAGTGCCTGATAAAAAGACAGATGAACCTGTCCTGATTTTAAAGATGAGCCCTTTTTAAAAAGGATACAGACTTTTCCTGAAAAAAAGAGACACAAAGCAGCAAAAAGTTTCCTTCTTACCTTGAAGAACTAAGCTCTAAGTTTCTGAGAAACCTAGGAGCGGGCCATGTGGCAGGGACAATGGTGGTCTCCAGGATCTGAGATTAACTGATAATTTTACTTTGAGAAATGGGACTGAGATTCTGGGCTATCATGGTAAATTCTTTTAACCTATTTGAAATGTTTATCATTACATGTATTACTTTTATAATGGATTAAGGAAACATAATTGAAGAGGGAAATAACTAGAATCACTACATATGAAGAGTGTAAAGAGACTGTGAAACTAAGATATTATGCAATAACATCACAGAAATAAGAAATTGAGGATTTTCTTTGAGATATTTAATTGCTGTTAGAAAAAGGTACAGAATTTTTTTTAAGTTTGAAAATAATAGAAAGTAGGAAATGATACAATTAGAGCTCCAATAATAAAGATGTGGGTATGACACAGAGCTGACCCTTGAACAACTTGGGAATTAGGGATAACAACCACCTGAGGTTGAAAATCCAGTTGTAACTTTTGACACCTCCAAAGCTTAATTACTAATATCATACCATTGACTAAACTATTAATAGTCTTATCAGTAGCATAACAGTTGATTAACCCATATTTTATATGTTATGAAAGTGAAAGTGCCAGTTGCTCAGTCATGTCCGACTCTTTGCAACCTCATGGACTGAGGCCACCAGGTGCTTCAGTCCATGGAATTCTTCAGGCAAGAATACTGGAGTAGGTAGCCATTCCCTTCTCCAGAGGATCTATCCAGGGATCAAAGCCAGGTCTCCTGTGTTGAAGACAGATTCTTTACGATCTGAGTCATTCAGTTCAGTTCAGTCGCTCAGTCATGTCCGACTCTTTGCAAACCCATGGACAGCAGCATGCCAGGCATCCCTGTCCATCACCAACTCCCGGAGTTTACCCAAACTCATGTCCATTGAGTCAGAGATACTATCCAATCATTTCATCTTCCATCATCCCCTTCTCCTTCTGCCTTCAATCTTTCCCAATATCAGAGTATTTTCATATGAGTCAGCTTCTTGCATCAGGCGGCCAAAGTATTAAAGTTTCAGCTTCAACATCTGTCCTTCCAATGAACCCTCAGGACTGATCTCTTTTAGGATGGACTGTTTGGATCTCCTTGCAGTCAAAGGGACTCTCAAAAGCATCAATTCTTTGGTGCTCAGCTTTTTTTTTATAGTTGGGCTCTCACATCCATACATGAACACTGGAAATGCCATAGCCTTGAATAGAGAGACCTTTGTTGGCAAAATAATGTCTCTGCTTTTTAATATGCTGTCTAGGTTGGTCATAACTTTCCTTCTAAGGAGTAAGCATCTTTTAATTTCATGGCTGCAGTCGCCATCTGCAGTGATTTTGGAGCCCCCAAAAATAAAGTCTGACACTGTTTCCACTCTGCCCATTTAGCTGCTATGAAGTGATGGGGCCGGATGCCATTATCTTAGTCTTCTGAATGTTGGGCGTTAAGCCAACTTTTACTTTCATCAAGAGGCTCTTTAGTTCTTCTTCACTTGCTGTCATAAGCGTGGTGTTATCTGCATATTGGAGGTTATTGATATTTCTCCTGGCAATCTTGATTCCAGCTTGTGTTTCATCCAACCCAGCATTTCTCATGATGTATTCTGCATATAAGTTAAATAACTAGGGTGACAATATACATCATTGACATACTCCTTTTCCTATTTGGAACCAGTCCATTGTTCCATGTCCAGTTCTAACTGTTGCTTCCTGGCCTGCATAAAGATATCTCAAGAGTCAGGTAAGGTGATCTGGTATCCCCATATCTTTCAGAATTTTCCACAGTTTATTGTGAGCCACACAGTCAAAGGCTTTGGCATGGTCAATAAAGCAGAAATAGATGTTTTTCAGGAACTTTCTTGTTTTTATATGATCCAACAGATGTTGGCAATTTGATCTCTGATTCCTCTGCCTTTCCTAAAGCCAGCTTGAACATCTGGAAGTTCATGGTTCACATTCTGAAGCCTGGCTTTGAGAATTTTGAACATTACTTTACTAACATGTGAGATGAGTGCAATATTACCATAGTTTGGGCATTCTTTGGCATTGCCTTTCTTTGAGATTGGAATGAAAACTGACATTTTCTAGTCCTGTGGCCATTGCTGAGTTTTCCAAGTTTGCTGACATATTGAGTGCAGCACTTTCACAGCAGCATCTTTTAGGATTTGAAATAGCTTAACTGGAATTCCATCACCTCTACTAGCTTTGTTCGTAGTGATGTTTTCTAAGACCCACTTGACTTCACATTCCAGGATGTTTGGCTCTAGGTGAGTGATCTCCCCATCGTGATTATCTGGGTCGTGAAGATCTTTTTTGTACAGTTCTTCTGTGTATTCTTGCCACCTCTTTTTAATGTCTTCTGGTTCTGTTAGTTCCATGACATTTCTGTCCTTTATTGAGCCCATCTTTATATAATTAACTATATTCTTACAGTAAAGTAAGCTAGAGAAAAAATATTAAGAAAATCATAAGAGAGGAAATATATATATATTTACAGAATTACAGTCTTTATCAATACTCGTTTATGTTACTTGTTTAAAGGTGAATCATCTCTCTGTCAGTACCTACATCAATATTGTCTTCTATGATAGAAAACACTGTAGATATTATGCATATTACTAACACAAGACATCAAAAATTAAAATATAGTGTGACAATAAATTCATATTTATTTACATGCATAGAGATTCATGCATTTATAACAAGAAGCAGTGATATGATTACTTTGTGGTTGCTTAGTATAATTGATGACATTCCTTTATAGTAGCCTAGCCTATACACTAATAAATAGGCTGTTATAAAATTTTTATGGCAAACAATATCAGCCATTTTTATAATAAAGTATTAGAAATGTTAGTTTTTGAAAAGCACTTATTTTGATGATAGGCTGATATGAACACTTTCCAGTTATGAGACAGAGACACATACTGTATGGTAGTGCAACTCTTTGAAAACAGTGTTATAAAACTGTAAGAAGACTCATGTTTTAATAATTTTACAGCAACTATCACTTACCTTATGCCTATGTAAGGATGGGCTATCCACTTCAATACAAGTCTGGCACATGATGTTCTACATAGTGAAAACTTTAGTGATGATGGTGATAGTGACCCCAAACATCTCATATAATTTTTGCTGTATGGTTACTAGATTTTCACACAGACACATATGTACACAATAGACAAGTTCATTAACTATATAGCAGGATGACTTTTTACTCTTTATTTATCGAAGCTGGATCATCATCCTCATCCTCATCAAACGTCTTCCTCATCTTGATCTCCTCATCTTCCTTCATCTTCGTCATCATCCTCATCTTCACAGCGAGTAGCCTGAGGAGGAGGGGAAGGAGCAGGGGCTGGTTTTGCTGTCTCAAGGGTAGAAGAGGTGGAGACAGTAGGGCAGACTGAAGGGAAGGCAGAAGAGACAGGCCCACTCAGTGTAACTTTATGTCTGGATTGTATTTTGCTTTTTTATTTTTCTAAATATCTTCATATATAGCATCAGTCCCTGGTCTAGAGGCAGAATTTGAGACATTGTATTTGGGGGCAAGTAGATCACGTCAATGTCTTCAATGCTGAACTCTTTTGGGAGGCCAGGGGCATTGTCAAATATCAAAAGAACTTTGAAAGGCAACCCCTTAGTGACAAGGTACTTCAGGGGCAAAGCATCGATGGAACCAATGCAAAAAGAAGACTGGGAGCTGGTGTTTACCTTTTTCCTTCAAAGCTCAAGGCTTAGCAGCTCTAGAGATAAGGGCAGTCTTGATCATGAAAATCACTGCATTTGCAAAAAAAAAAAAAAAAAAGTCAATTAGTCTCTCTTGCCTTAAATCCTGATGCTTGCTTCTCTTCATTTCTAATAAGTGTCCTTTGTGGCATTTATTTTTTACCAGAAAAGGGGAATTTTGTCTACATTTAAAAAAAAAAAAACTGTTCAGACAGATATCTTTTTTCTTCAGTGATTATCTTAGCGGCATCTAGGTGCTGTCTCTAGGTCAGGAAAAGCTGCTTCTCCTATTTCACTGACATTTTTAAAGTCAAATTTCTTTCTGAAATTATCAAACCATCCTTTACTGGCATTAAATTTTCCAACCTTAGATCCTTAACCTTCCTTTTGCTTCAACTTGTCTTATAATGACTTCGCTTTTTCTCAGATAATATTAGAGTATATAGGTATGCCTTTGTTATAGCAATTTTGCACCCACATGAAAGCTTCATTTTCAGTAGGAGATTAAACAGTATTTCAGAAAAGGTGCAAGGCTATTGCACCTGCTGGCAGAGCTGCAGTGATGGCTTCATGAATTTCCTTTTCTTTTTATATAGTGGTCCTTACACTGGATTCATTGATCTTGAAATGGCAGATAACTATAGCTGCAGATCTTAATCTATAGTATATATCAAGCAATTCAACTTTTTCTTGTAATGTCATGACTTTGCTTCTTGGGAACACTTCCAGTATCACAGATGACACTTCGTGTGAATCCCCTGGTGTCATTAAGATTTACATAGTTTCACTAAATATGATGAAAAAGATGGGAAAACCTCAAGGGATGGCTTTTTACCTTGGTATACAATTTACTAGAAACTACTCAGGCAGAGAGGACTACATGATTTTTAAGCAGATACACACAGCTCTTGAGTTCACCACAATAGCAACAGGAGGTGGCTATAAAACTATTATAGTAATACAGTATGAATTGATACTACAGTTAATTTATGCAATTATAATTTAATACTGTATCTTTAAGTTTGTTTAACATTTCTCTCGACTGAAATATATGGTCTGTAAGTGTTTGTGTGTGTTTTGATAAATTTTAACTTTCTATAATAGATATGTGTGCATTTTATAGTCAGTGATAAAATAGACCAGTATTTGCATATATTTTATGCAATCATGATGTAACCAACTTTTCTTAATTTTTTCAATATTTCTAGGTTACTTGGTTTATCTGTAAGTTTTTGAAAATTGTTGCAAATCTCCAAAAGTTTTCCATTTTTTTACAAAAAACAAATTCCCATGTGAGTGGACCCATGCTTCAAACTGGTATTGTTCAAAGGTCAACTTTAATTCAATGCTTCATTATTTGGCAATCAGGCTTATTACACAGGGGAAATTCACAAGACTTGGACAAATTAGATCAATGGCACACTAAACCATCAGAAGACAGCATCTTTAAACTACTTTCCAACATTTTTCTATATGCCTTCTTTCCCTTAGCAACCTCATTAAGTTCTTCCCAGAAATCATAGCACTGTATAAGAAAGTCACTTAGAGAGTATGTAGTCCATGATTTTCCATGCTGTGTTGTAGAAGGAAGCAGAGAGCCCCAACTTAGACATAGTGATTCTCAAGTGAGAAGAAAGGTCAGGGGGCCAAGTAACAGAATATAGTTGTGGGGGAATGCTCAGCAAGAGAGAAGCTATTTCAAAGAGCTTTCACATTTATAATCTAATTTTATCTTTAAACGTCCCTGAGGCAAGTAAGCTAGGACTTATTATTTTTATTTCAAAAGAGGATGTGAGATGCCAAAAGGTTAAGTGACCTTGCTATATGGCATTTTCTGCACATATTTTGGTGATTTCTATCTATAACACCACGTGAAAATGAAGAGGCTTCAATGGTTTTTCTGATGATCAAAACACCTTTTGATTGTTTTTGAGAGCTTAAATGGTGTTATACTCTCTAAACTTTCTTCTTTCTTACCATTAAGTTCAATTTTGTTTTCTGATCCAAAGACTTCTTGATGGATTATAAGTGGTTTTTAATTTTTCTTTTCTTTATTTTACTACAATAAGCACATATGAGATTTATAATATCCAAATTATAATTGTTATACACTGTCAAAATTTTATCTTATTGCATTTTTAAGAGAGTTCCTGACTAGACAACCATGATTAATCTATCCTTAAAAAATGTATAATGTAGCATGAAATAATTTCTGAAAAGAATGACATTTTCCTATTGAGTACCAAAATTAACATTTAAAACCAGAGAGGAATTGCTTAGAATATGAATTATAAGCATGGTCTCTAAAACCAGTCTGTTTGGGTTCCTATTCAAGCTCTGTGTAACATAACAAAACTCAATAAATATTTGCTGCTGATGAAAACTAGGCAAAATGATTAAGGTGCACAAATTTTAGCATCAGTAAAATTTGTACTGGAAAATTAGCCTCATTATTCTTGAATTTATGATCTTCTATAGAATACAAGCTGAGTGTTATTATGTGCAGAAGAGAAATACAGAACTTTGTTTATAAACTTTATTGAACCAACAGTGACTGCTTTTAACTATTAATTAGATTGCCAATAACTATAAATTATTTATTATTGTTATCTTTAATAGTTGCAAAATCTATTTATGTAGCATAGTGATGTTTATATAGAATTAATTGTTTTACTGATTATACTGACTAGGTGATTCTCTGAACCAGCATTATCAAAATTGTTAGAGATGTCTGGGATATAAACATAATTCTACTGCCTGCTAAGTTGCTTCAGTCATGTCAGGCTCTTTGTGACCCTGTGGACTATAGCCTGCCAGGTTCCTCTGTCCATGGAATTCTCCAGCCAAGAATATTTGAGTTGGTTGCCATGCTCTCCTCCAGAGGATCTTCCAGACCCAGGGATGGAACCTGCATCTCTTACGTCTCCTGTATTATAGGTGGGTTCTTTTCCACTAGCACTACCTGGTAAGCCCAGAATACTGGAGTGGGTTGCTATGCCCTCCTCCAGGGGATCTTCTGAACCCAGGAATTGAACCCAAATATCCTGCATTGAAGGCAGACTCCTTACCATCTGAGCCACCAGGGAAGCCAAAGAATACTGGAGTGGGTAGCCTATCCCTTCACCTGGGATAGGAATCAAACCTAGGAACCTTTCCAACCTAGGAATCGAACCACATTGCAGGCAGATTCTATACCAGCTGAGCTACCAGGGTAACAAGTGGATAATTCTACTAGGATCAATTAGATGTTAGAGAGACAGGAGTTTCCTTGGTCGGCCACCTAATTACCTTACATATTTATTTAGCTTTGATGAGAAGATCCACAGCATTGCATCTTAAGGGTATTTTAGGGAAAAGATGGAGTTCATTGATCAATTTCAGAACTACTCTACATACCAAGGACAAATATAAACTTCTCTAACCCATGTATCATTACCTACTGTCTTTTTCATTCAACATATATTGAGTGTATACTTGATGTATGCCAGTCATTGTTTTCGGGTCTGGAACACATCAATAAAAGAGCAAGACCCATACACTCATATGCCTTAAGTGTAGAATACAAGTGTAGACTACAAGGAGGAGAAAAAACAAATGTGTAAATAAGGTCATTTCAGATAATTTAAATACCATGAAGGGAAAAGCAAGCAAACAAATAAATAAATAGACTGTGACTTGATTGTGATACAGGAGCAAGGATGCAAAGCACAATATTACTTGATCAGGAAAGACTTCTCTAATACAATGATGTTGGACATAAGATCTATATAACAGAAAGGAAACATACATGAAAAGATCAGGAGCAAAATACATAGCCAGCTGAAAGAAATATAAGGAGTGTAGTGAATGAGACTGAGAATGGTATATAGTAAGATTGTAGCAATAAACAATGTTCAGATTATGCACAGCCTTATGGAACTGGTCAAACTTGCAGGTACATTTTCCTTTGTTTCTAAGCAGCTTTGGGAACGGTTGAAAATTCTGAAAGAGACAGGAATATCAGACCACCTGACCTGCCTCTTAAGAAACCTGTATGCAGGTCAGGAAACAACAGTTAGAACTGGACATGGAACAACAGACTGGTTCCAAATAGGAAAAGGAGTACATCAAGGCTGCATATTGTCACCCTGATTATTTAACTTCTATACAGAGTACATCATGAGAAACGCTGGACTGGAAGAAGCTGGAATCAAGATTGCCGGGAGAAATATCAATAACCTCAGATATGCACATGACACCACCCTTATGGCAGAAAGTGAAGAGGAACTAAAGAGCCTCTTGATGAAAGTGAAAGAGGAGAGTGAAAAATTTGGCTTAAAGCTCAACATTCAGAAAACTAAGATCATGTCATCCAGTCCCATCACTTCATGGGAATAGATGGGGAAAGAGTAGAAACAGTGGCAGACTTTATTTTGGGGGCCTCCAAAATCACTGCAGATGGTGACTGCAGCCATGAAATTAAAAGACGCTTACTCCTTGGAAGGAAAGTTATGACCAACCTAGATAGTATATTCAAAAGCAGAGACATTACTTTGCCAACAAAGTTCCGTCTAGTCAAGGCTATGGTTTTTCCAGTAGTCATGTATGGATGTGAGAATTGGACTGTGAAGAAACCTCAGTGCAGAAAAATTGATGCTTTTGGACTGTGGTGTTAGAGAAGACTCTTGAGAGTCCCTTGGACAGCAAGGAGATCCAACCGGTCCATTCTAAAAGAGATCAGTCCTGATGTTCTTTGGAAGGACTGATGCTAAAGCTGAAACTCCAATACTTTGGCCACCTCATGCAAAGAGCTGACTCATTGGAAAAGCCTCTGATGCTGGGAGAGATTGGGGGCAGGAGAAGGGACGACCGAGGATGAGATGGCTGGATGGCATCACCAACTCGATAGACATGAGTTGAGTGAATTCCAGGAGTTGGTGATGGACAGGGAGGCCTGGCGTGCTGCAATTCGTGGGGTCACAAAGAGTCGGACACGTCTGAGCGACTGAACTGAACTGCCTGTCAGTAGTGGTAACTAGCATCTGGGGAAATACATGTTGGCTCTAGGGTCAGCAGTACTCTAGGGACTCGTTGCTGTTTAGTCCTCAGTGTGTCTGACTGTTTGTGACTCTTTGTGTGGACTGTAGCCCGCCAGGCTCCTCTGTCCTTGGGATTTTCCCGGCAAGAATACTGGAGTAGGTTGTCATTTCATTCTCCAGGGGATCTTCCTGACCCAGGAATCAAAGTCATGTGTTCTGCTTAGCAGGTGGATTCTTTACTGCTGAACCACCAGGTAAGACCAAACAGGACTTATTCAAATCAAAGGCAACCACGTGCATTTGTTTGAATCTCAGACTTTGATTTTTCTTTTTACCCCTTCTATACCTAAAGAGGTCAGATATTTTGCACTGATTACACATTATTTTGGGCTTCCCTTGTGGCTCAGCTGGTAAAGAATCCACCTGCAATGAGGGAGACCTGAGCTCATTTCCTGGGTTGGAAAGATCCCCTAGAGAAGAGAATGGCTATCCACTCCAGTATTCTGGCCTAGAGAATTCTATGGACTGTATGGTCCATGGGTTCTCAAAGAGTCAGACACAACTAAGTGACTTTCACTTCACTTTACACTTTGTTCTAAGCAAAGTGCATTATTTTAAAACTCAATATGTTAATAGAAAATGACCACTCTTAAACTAATTTTGTGGGTGAATGACTTATTTTGAGGCAAAAAGAAGTTGTATTGTTGTGTTCTAAGAACCCAAGATCAATTATACTCCAATATAAAAAAAACTATATTAAATTTTTAAAAAAGAACCCCATGATTTTATAATAAATACAATATTGAAAATAATGTGTTGTCCTTTATTATGTTAGGGTTTAAAAATATTTCTTTTAATAAGTACTAAATCTTAAATTTAACTCTTTAAGAAAACTAGATTTCTCTGGAATGTCCAAGAATAACGAGAAGAATATGGGTGTAGGATTTTGTTCTTGTTCAATCACTAAGTTATGTCAACTCTTTGCAACCCCATAGACTGCATCATGCCAGGCTCCCTTGTCCTTCATTATCTCATGGAGTTTTCTCAGATTCATGCCCATTGAGTTGGTGATGCTGTTTAACCATCTCATTCTCTGCCACTCTCTTCTGTTTTTGGCCGCAATCTTTCCCAGCATCACCATCTCTTATTCTCTATTTTCTGATCCATTCAAATGTATCATTCAAAATAAGCACTAAGAATCATAGAACTAAGACAAGGGACTATTCATTTAAACATTGGGGCGATGAAGGCAATAGCAACCTGATTTTTCCCTCCCCACAGTTTCCCAATCTCCCAAGGCAAGAATCTCTCCAGGAAAAAGCATCATCTCCCACAGTTGTTTTTGTTGTCAATAGATGCTGCTGCTGCTGCTGCTGCTGCTGCTGCTGCTGCTGCTGCTGCTGCTGCTGCTGCTGCTGCTGCTAAGTCGCTTCAGTCTTGTCCGACTCTGTGTGACCCCATAGACGGCAGCCCACCATGCTCCTCTGTCCCTGGGATTCTCCAGGTAAGAATATTGGAGTGGGTTGCCATTTCCTTCTCCAATGCATGAAAGTGAAAAGTGAAAGTGAAGTCGCTCAGTCATGTCTGACTCTTCGTGACCCCAGGGACTGTAGCCTACCAGGCTCCTCCGTCCATAGGATTTTCCAGGCAAGAGTACTGGAGTGGGGTGCCATTGCCTTCTCCACAATAGATGCTAGGGCTATGAATCATTTGAACCGCATTTTGCCGCTTAACTCTCATTTCATTGGTTTGCTATATGTGGCTAACTTTTCTTCCTCTAGTTATAGTAAGAACTATTCGCATGGCTATTCCTAATCTAATTCTTTCCTTTGACAGTTACAGTTTGAGTTCAAGAATGTGAGTGATTGGCAGTCTTTTACTTCCCTACCCATGAATAATCTTAGACTCCATTTCTTGGTTTAACCTGAAGATAGATATGGCAATTTTACATATTGGTAGTCACGGAGGATGAGCAAAAGTGGTATGTGTCACTTTCTGAAGTGACCTGTAAACTTCTCCTTAACAGTTCGTCTGCTGTTGTAACCATCAGATTGATGAAGACAAGTGTAACAAATGTGAAAGGCATGCGCTGACAGTAGCGTCACAGGTGACAGACAAATCCTGGACACCAGATTACCTTATAGAGGGCCATGATTGATCAAGAATATGAATGTTGTGCTTCATATGAGTAAGAAATATGTTTCTCTTGTGTTTGAGATATTTATTTTGATACGTTGGTCTTGGCAGTTATTGTTATCTCAGGGAAACAAGTATTTTAATTCAGAAAAAGAAGACATGGAGAAATTAACTTTTCTGAGGATCAAATGAAGTGTTCTAAACAAAATCAGAAAGGGTTTTTATTTTTATTTTATTTTATTATTTTTGGTTGCACTGGCTCTTACTACACACAGGTTTTCTCTAGTTGTGACACGTGGAGGCTGTTCTCTAGTTGTGGTGTGCAGGCTTCTCACTGCAGTGGTTTCTCTTGTTGCAGAGCACAGCTATAGGCACATGGGCTTCAGTAGTTGCAGCTTATGGGCTCCGTAATTGTGGTGCATCATGGGCTTATTTGTTCCACCGCATATGGAATATTCCTGAACCAGGGATCAAACCTGTGTGCCCTTCATTGACAGATAGATTGCTACCCACTGCACCACCATGGAAGCCCAGAAAGTATTTCTAAGAGGATCTGAAATGTCTAAGATATTAGACACATCATCTTTCAGTGAAGGCCTTCCTTTAGGAATAATAAATCTTCCACACTTGCTGGAAAGTCATCTTAATTATCAGGTCATTGACTGTCGAGAGATTTAGCAGGAACTGATAAAATTGGGTTGTCAGAAAAGAAAAAATAGAATAAAATTATTAATAACATTTGTTTGACTAAATGAGAGAAATATGTTCACATAACTAAAAAAAAATATGTTTTGCTTTTAACATGCTTTTAAAATCATGGAATCCTGATTTTACATTTTGGGATAATAAGAGATAAAGTCATGTTTATCTGATTATATTCAATTAAATATTGTCTATGATATTACAGATTTACAAGAGGCATTTGTGATATTCAGTGAGGTACATTATATGCTTACTTATTTGGGCTTTGAATTGAAATTTACTCAATATACAGCCCACACCCAGTTCCATCTAAAAGCTAATATCTTACATAAAAACAAGGAAATAACATAAGAAATCAATAGAAAGAAATGAGGATTACAAGGAGATTAGAACCACAGATTCCAAGTCAGGTGTTCTGGAAAATATACAGAAGTAATATGGTTCTTCTTTTCTCACTAGCATGTCACAATTTCAAAGAATAGAAAAGTAAATCAAAGAATAGAGCATAATCAGTTGACACAAGATTACAAGATTATATTATTTTGTTTGGGAGAAGGACCAGTGAAGCATCCAAGAGGTAATATAACATAGGAATTAACAAAGTTTCAACATTTGAATGGTCTAGAATGATTCTGTCTTTACAATTTATTTCACATCATTAAAGTTTACTAATTTCGTATATAATATTGACTAGAAATGATACATATCTCATAATATCTGTGAGATATGAATGATAAAATGCAGGCATGATACACAAAGAGCATTTGTACATTGCAAGCTATCAACAAATGTTAGACATACTTTCTAAATAATTTTTTTTTCTAATTACAAACTTAATACAAAAAAGTTTATAAAATATAGAAAATACATAAAAACACAGTACAATAATAGTAATGATTCCTTGTTGAACATTGTCAAATTATCAGACTCTTTTAAAGAATTTTCCATGTTTAATTCATTTAATCTTTAAAAGATATTCAATACAAGTACTCTTGCCTGAAAAATCCCATGGATGGAGGAGTCTGGTAGGCTGCAGTCCATGGGGTAGCTGAGAGTTGGACACGACTCAGTGACTTCACTTTCACTTTTCACTTTCATGCATTGGAGAAAGAAATGGCAACCCACTCCAGTGTTCTTGCCTGGAGAATCCCAGGGACGGGGGAGACTGGTGGGCTACTGTCTATGGGATCACACAGAGTTGGACACGACTGAAGCGACTTAGCAGCAGCAGCAGCATATATGGTTATATATTTTTTTATATGTATTTGCTCTATGTACAAAACATATTGTAATACTATACTACAATTATTTTATCCACTTATATTTGAATATTGAACATATTATACCTAATGACTCTCACAGCTCTGATTTTTTAAAGTTAAAATATGTATTTAATGAATATTCTTAAAAACTGTAAAACCTCATGTATGATTTGAAATGTATGCAGTGAAAATAAATGCATTGCAAATAGTGGAATGAATCTTGACAAATCAGTATTTTGACATGTAGAAATCACAGTTCTTTTGTACAATCTTCTACTTCAAGCATTTAACAAATAATTGTAGAACTTCTCCAAGGTATTCAACTTGCTTGACTGTTAAAGGGCTTATTCTGACATCTTATTCAGAGATGCTATATTATTCATGATATGTGTAGAATTCCTTGTCTTTGCCCTGAGGGATTGTAAGGAATCATGCATCATGATTAAAGAGAAATTGAACAGTTAAATCCTTAAATGCATGTGACAAGATGTAAGACTACTCCTCTACATTATCCAGACTTGGCTGGTTGCCAGTGATATTCAATCAGATGGAGACTTCTGGTAAGATGCATTGCCTCTGAATTAGAAGGTCCATATTATAGCTCATGATGAAAATACAAATGTCAGTTGAAGTGATCCAAGTCTTCTACGTTGCTGACATTACTTTTCCTTTATGATTCAAGTAATATTAATAGCTCTTCATCTACTCAGTTGGGCATTGAAGACTCTTCTTTTATCTTCAAAATGCCTGGAAGCCTGCTGTAGACTGAGAAAGTTGTTTTTCTTCTCATCACCTCTTCTCACCACCTGTCTCTTCTTTAAGGCCAAATTGGACCCATCAAAATATTTTGCTTAAACACAAGTGCTCCGTGCCCAGTCACTTAGTCATGTCGGACTCTTTGCAACTTCATGGACTGTAGCCCGCCAAGTTCCTCCCTCCATTGGATTTCCCAGGTAAGAAAACTGGAGTGGGTTGCTGTTTTCCTCCTCCAGGGGATCTTCCTAATCCAGGGGTCGAACCTGTGTCTCCTGCATTGGCAGGTGGATTCTTTACCACTGAGCTAGCTGGGAAGCCCTTAAACACAAGAACATTTGACTTGAAAGAAAAACACCAATACAGTATACTAACACATATATATGGAATTTAGGAAGATGGCAATGACGACCCTGTATGCAAGACAGGGAAAGAGACACAGATGTGTACAACGGACTTTTGGACTCAGAGGGAGAGGGAGAGGGTGGGATGATTTGGGAGAATGACATTCTAACGTGTATACTATCATGTGAATTGAATCGCCAGTCTATGTCTGACGCAGGATGTAGCATGCTTGGGGCTGGTGCATGGGGATGACCCAGAAAGATGTTATGGGGAGGGAGGTGGGAGGGGGGTTCATGTTTGGGAATGCATGTAAGAATTAAAGATTTTAAAATTTAAAAAATAAAAAACTAAAAATAAAAATAAAAATAAAAAAATAAAAATTAAAAAAAAAAAGTAAATAACACTTTCCATTAGTCCTGTAAGCTGATTATATTTAGCAGTTTTAAATTACCATTTTTCTTTTTTGCTTCCTTTCTCCATTGCATTGCTTTTTCATAATCCTTTATATTAAACAAACAAAAAATCTATAATATAACTTAAATTCAGCCACAAAAGTACTTATTGCTTTCTTTAAGGTTTGTTTACAACCTATCTTCCCCAGGGTTGATGTACTACTGTGGGGATTTAGCTATGTGCACTTCAAAGACCTAAGAACTCTTAGAATCATTTCTAAAATACTATAGTAAATGTATTACTTAAGAGGCCTATGGTCCTGACACAACTTACTTGTATTGAATGTCAATTATGCTATTCATTAGCTGATGACATTGGCAGATTATTTAAATTTTCTTCCTTAGCTATGGAATAGAAATAATAGGATCTATATGATAGGGCTGTTGTGAGTTGATTTTTATAAAGTACTTAGTGCATGGCACATAAGAAACACCTGTGTGTATTGATTATTAATATTATTATAATAATAAAATTATTCCTAAAAACTATGTATAAATATTTTTATGAAGTACCAAAATAAAGGAAAATCAGAGTAATGTGGTCTTGGAACCAGGAGGGTTTTGAATCCTAGCCCCTTTACATGTGTGAGAGTTTAGGCTATCATATAAGCCTGTTGGGCTTCAATTTCCTCAATTATAAAATGGGCACATTATTTTTACCTTAAGTATTGTTTCAGGGGTCCAAAGATGTACTTACAGGCATGTTTCACAAGTAAATACACTGAAAACTCCCAATAAATATGCTTCTTCTGTTTGTTTTGAGACCTGAGTGGAACTTGTTTTTTATAGCCTATAGTCACTTGACAAGGGTAAAATAACCAGTGTTCAAGGAGCTAGTAGATTAGAGGTAGAGGGACAAAATGAATTATCTCACCTAAACATGTCACATTTTATTTTACACTCCTGCTCAACAAAGCGACAGAAAAGCACAGTGTCGAATCTTTAAAAGAATGAACTCTATTGCACAAATAAAACATGACACATTTTATTCCTGACAGTTTCTCTACCACAGCAAGATTTATCCAAAAAGATGAATATAACTCAGGTTGATAAGATTTACCCTGGTGACACTGGATTAAAATAAAAGTTAAGCCATAAGTTGTAATCACAAGGATTAAATGTATTTCATTTTAGGAAAAGACAGTTGAAAATATAATTTGATCTTCCAATTATTTATTTACTGATAACTTCAGTCGTTGTGAAAGATATGATTGGAGAGAGCCAAAGAATGGTAAAAATTCAAATCACATTATTTACTTTTTCTAAAATAATATTTTTAATTAAAAATACATTTCTAGATATTTCAGAACTTTTATCTATTTAATCATTTGTTGATTATTTACGCTAAAGGAAAAGAGAGAGATTATATCAAATATCATCTAAAACTGCATTTAAATACTAACTTTTTGCAAGAGAAATAAAAGGATGATCAAACATTCACAAACACACATTTTTGATGTTAAACAGATACAACTGAAAATCAGGCTCTGTTGTTTCTTTAAGATTCAAATAATGAGTCAATGAATGAATGAATGAGTATAAGCTGAAACCCATAACACTACTTTTCTTTTTTAATTTCTAAAATTACACCTAGTTTCATTTCTGAATGAGAGAAAGAAGAGCAGGAATATCTTTGGGGCTCTGAAGTTTCTAAAAATTCTGAATAAGGAGAAATCTTTACATCAAATTGCCAACATCCATTGGATCATAGAAAAAGCAAGAAAGTTCCAGAAAAACATCTACTTCACTTTACTGACTACACCAAAGCCTTTGACAGTGTGGATCACTGCAAACTATGGAAAATTCTTAAAGGAATAGGAATACCAGACCACCTTACACACCTTCTGAGAAATCTGTATGCAGATCAAGAAGCAACAGTTAGAACTGGACATGGAACAATGACTGGTTCCAAATAGGGAAAGGAGTATGTCAATGCTGCATATTGTCACCTTATTTAACTTATATGCAGAGTACGTCACGTGAAATAATGGGCTGAATGAAGCACAGCTGGCATCAAGATTGCTGAGAAAAATATCAATAACCTCTGATTACCAGATGGCACCACCTTATGGCAGAAAGTGAAGAGGAACTGAAGAGCTTCTTGATGAAAGTGAAAGAGTAGAGTGAAAAACCTGACTTAAAACTCAATTCAAAAAACCAAGATCATGGCATCTGGTCCCATCACTTCATGGCAAATTGATGAGGAAACCACAGAAACAGTGACAAACTTTATTTTATCGGGCTCCAAAATCAATGCAGATGGTTACAGCAGCCATGGAGTTAAAAGACGCTTGTTCCTTGGAAGAAAAGCTATGACCAACCTAAACAACGTATTAAAAGGCAGAGACATTAACTTGATGACAAACGTGCATCTAGTCAAAGCTATCGTTTTCCCAGTATGGGAAATAATATATGGATGTAGGAGTTGAACCATAAAGAAGGCTGAACACCAAAGAATTGAGGCTTTTTGAACTGTGTGGTTGGAGAAGACTTTTGAGAGTCCTTTGGACATCAAGGAGATCCAACCAGTCCATCCTAAAGGAAATCAGTCCTGAATATTCATTGGAAGGACTGATGCTGAAGTGGAAACTCCAATGCTTTGGCCACCTGATGAGAAGAGCTGACTCATTTGAAAAGACCTTGATGCTGGGAAAGATTGAAGGTGGGAGGAGTAGGGGATGACAGAGGATGAGATGGTTGGATGGCATCACTGACTCAATGGGCATGTTTTTTAACAAGCTCCAGGAGATGGTGCTGGACAGGGAAGCCTGGCGTGTTGCAGTCTATGTGGTCACAAAGAGTCAGATGTGACTGAGCAACTGACAGACAAAATATTTATCTCCCTTTTGTGAATAATAGGCTTCCCTGGTGGCTCAGAGGTTAAAGCATCTGACTGGAATGCAGAAGACCCAGGTTTGATCCCTGGGTTGGGAAGATCCCCTGTAGAAGGAAATGGCAACCCACTCCAATACTCTTGCCTGGAGAATCCCATGGAGGGAGGAGCCTGGTAGGCTACAGTCCATGGGGTCGCAAAGAGTAGGACAAAACTGAGGGACTTCACTTTCTTTCACTTTGTGAATAACACTATTCCTCCATGATAGAACCTAAGAATTCACTTCTTTCTCTGACATATTTTCTTTTGATGTCATCTACTTTTATTGTTTTAGGGAGTACTGATTTTCTGATCATTTCCAAATCTCTAACTCTAAGATTGTTCAAACTCTAACAGACCTCAAATTTAGTAAGAACAAATCATTACCTTTCCTTTCCAGTCTATGCCAACTCCAACGTCTTGCTACTAGGAGCCCTTTCCCGAGCCTTGTTCTCCATTATCGACACAAAAATCAGTGGTATTAGAGCAGAGTAGGAAGTTCAGTCCACAATTTGCCTTAGACAGCTATTAAAAAGTGACTAAAATGACAGCCTAAATTTACTGTTAATTGAAGATAACTAAAGAATACAATAAATAAAACAATAGAATGGGAAAAACTAGAGATCTCTTCAAGAAAATTAGAAATACCAAAGGAATATTTTTGCAAAGATGGTCACAATAAAGGACAGAAATGGTATGGCCCTAACAGAAGCAGAACATATTTAGAAGAGGTGGCAAAAATACACAGAAACTCTACAAAAAAGATCCAGATAACCACGATGGTGTCATCACTCACCTATAGCCAACATCCTGAAATGCAAAGTCAAGTGGACTTTAAGAAATATCACTATGAACAAAGCTAGTAGAGGTGATGGAATTCCAGTTGAGCTATTTCAAATCCTGAAAGATGATGCTGTGAAAGTGCTACACTCAATATGCCAGCAAATTTGGAAAACTCAGCAGTGGCCACAGGACTGGAAAAGGTCAGTTTTCATTCTAATCCCAAAGAAAGGCAATGCCAAAGAGTACTCAAACTACCGCACAGTTGCACTCATCTCACATGCTAGCAAAGTAATGCTCAAAATTCTCCAAGCCAGGCTTCAACAGTACGTGAACCACGAATCTCCAAATGTTCAAGCTGGATTTAGAAAAGGCAGAGGAACCAGAGGTCAAATTGGCAACATCTGTTGTATCATCGAAAAAGCAAGAGGTCCAGAAAAATATCTATTTCTGCTCTATTGACTATGCCAATGCTTTTGACAGTGTGATTCACAACAAACTGTGGAAAATTCTTTAAGAGATGGGAATACCAGACCATCTGACCTGCCTCTTGAGAAATCTGAATGCAGGTCAACAAGCAAGTTAGAACTGAACATGATACAATAGACTAGTTCCAAATAGGGAAAGGAGTATGTAAAGAGCGCATATTGTCGCCCTGCTTATTTAACTTCTATGCAGAGTACCTCATGTGAAATGCTGGACTGGATGAGGCACAAGCTGGAATCAAGATTGCTGGCAGATGGGAGGTGGGAGGGGGGTTCAGGATTGAGAACTCATGTACACCCATGGCTGATTCATGTCAATATATGGCAAAACCAATACAGTATTGTAAAGCAAAATAAAGTAAAAATTAAAATTAAAAAATTAATAAATTAAATTTTAAAAAATGCTTGTCTAGCTTAGAGAATGATAGACCTTTTTTAAAAAAAAATTTTAATTAAAATATAGATGAGTTACAAAAAAAAAAGATTGCTGGAAGAAATATCAATAACCTCACATATGCAGATGACACCACACTTATGGCAGAAAGCTAAGAACTAAAGAGCCTCTTGATAGAAGTGAAAGAGCAGAGTGAAAAACTTGGCTTAAAGCTCAACATTCAGAAAAACTAAGATCATGGCATCCAGTACCATCACTTCATGGCAAATAAATGGGCAAACAGTGGAAACAGTGACAGACTTTATTTTGGGGCTTCCAAAATCACTGCAGATGGTGACTGTAGCCATGAAATCAAAAGACGCTTGCTCCTTGGAAGGAAAGCTATGATCAACCTAGACAGCATATTAAAAAGCAGAGACATTACTCTGCCAACAAAGGGCCATCTAGTCAAAGCTTTGGTTTTTCCAGTAGTCTTATATGGATGTGACAGTTGGACTATAAAGAAAGCTGGGCACCAAAGAATTGATGCTTTTTAACTGTGTTGTTGGAGAAGACTCTTGAGAGTCTGTTGCCCTGCAAGGAGATCCAACTAGTCATTCCTAAAATAAATGAATCCTGAATCTTCATTGGAAGAAGTGTTGCTAAAGCTGAAACTCCAATACCTTGGGCACCTGAAGTGAAGAACTGACTCACTAGAAGAGACCGTGTTGCTTGGGAAGATTAAAGGTGTGAGGAGAAGTGGATGACAGGGGATGAGATGGTTGGATGGAGTCGATGGATATTAGTTTCAGTAGGCTCTGGGAGTTGGTGCTGGACAGGGAAGCCTGGCGTGCTGCAATCCATGGGATGACATAGAGTCAGGTATGACTGATTGACTAAACTGAACTGAAAGAATACAAAAATCTTTGAAACTTGAAATATATTTTATTACAAAAGAAGATTTTAATGAACAGGAGTCACCATTTTTTTTCAACACACCAGGGAGTTGACTCTTACATGATTATTTTAAGTGACTCAAATATCATCAAGCCTGAAATAACTGAGGAGGAAAATATATATCTACATGTGTAGATATTAATTTGTATGTATTATTTGTTAGATATTCAAATTCCAACTTCAATATTTACTAGCTCTATGAATGTAGGAATTAACTTTTAATTCATTTGAATCTTAGTGTCCTTGCCAAAAAAGCAATAAAAGGTGATAAAAAATGATAAAAATATTAAAATAAACCAGGGGAAAATATTTAGAACTCAAATCAATTTTGTGTTTGTATTCAATTTTTAAGTTATAAATGTGTCATTCATATTAGAAAGAATAATTTAATTATGAGAAAAACCAATAAGTAATACCAGAAATATATTTAATATATTAAATAGTCAGCAATAATTAAGTTTTAGCCATATGCTCTATTGGAGTACTATGCATTATGCTCTACACACATTGCCTCATTTAATTCTTTTAATAATCCCATGAGGATAGATATCATTATTAACCTTATTTTGTAGGGGAGGAATCTGACTCTTCCTGAGGAACAGAGAGGCTAATTAATTTGTTCAACATTAGACACATTAGTATTAAACATAGATTAAAACTAGGAACTGTCTGAATAAAAGACCTAAATTACTCTGGTAGATTGACAATTCCAATAGAAAATTTATAAAGGAAAAAAAAATGCAATTTTAAAGAATATCCCTCTTTTCCTTTATTATTTTGACACACTTACTTGCAAAGCCACAGCTTATTTAACCGGAAATCTCCACCAGGTCTACTCCTGATCTTGTGCAGCTGAATACATTCTTAGTTGTTCAGTGGCTCAGTCATATCTGACTCTGCAACCCCATGGACTGCAGCCTGCCAGTCTCCCTTGTCCTTCACTATCTCCCAGAGTTTGTTCAAAGTCATGTCCACTGAAGCAGTGGTGCCATCTAACCATCTCATCCTCTGTCGTCCCCTTCTTCTCCTGCCTTCTGTCTTTCCCAGCGTCAGGGCCTTTTCCAAGGAGTCAGCTCTTCATGTCAGGTACCCAAAGTATTGGAGCTTCAGCATCAGTCCTTCCAGTGAATATTCATGGTTGATTTCCTTTAGGATTGACTGGTGTGATCTCCTTGCTGTCCAAGGGACTCTCAAGAGTCTTCTCCAGCACTAGAATTCGAAAGCATCAATTCTTTGGCACCCATGGTTCAATTCTCACATCCATACATGACTACTGGAAAAGCCATAGCTTTGAATATGCAGCCTTTGTCAGCAAAGTGATGTCTCTGCTTTATAATATGTCTAGGTTTGTCACAGCTTTTCTTCCAAGGAGAAAGAGTCTTTTAAATTCATGACTGCAGTCCCCATCCACAGTGACTTTGGAGCCTAAATAGTCTATTCACTGTTTCTATTTCTCCCCCATCTATTTGCAGTGAAGGGATGGGACTGAATGCCATGATCTTAGTTTTTTGAATTCTTATCAACATACAAATGTAATGAAATTTCTCCCATCATTTTTTTTAAAATTTTGATCTTTTTTTCTTAAAGCTCCTTTTCTTTCTCTACTTGTTTATGTCCCATTGATTGGTACATCTTTGGAAACAAAACTCTGATGATAGATATTCCATGTATCCAATTTCTTCTTTAATGTTTTCTCTCTTGAATGTATTCATCTGGCTCTGACATTTCCACTCTTCAGAAACTACTTATCCAGGTTGACCATAACCTTCACTTGGCTAAATTCAGTGTCACTATATTAGACCAATCTGTATCATTTAAGAAAGTACTCCTTTTCTAGATAAATCTTCTATTGGTTTTCAGGATACATTACACTCTTGATTTTTCTACTTCTCCTAACATAATTTCTTCTAATTCTCTTTGGTTTCTTCTTCTTATTATCAGTCACTTAATGGTTGAATGCCCAAAGGCTTAGTTTAGGAACATTATCTTTTCTATCTAAAGTCAGCCTCTTGAATATCTCATCTAGTCTCATCATTTATATGCTGAAGGCACTCATTGTGCTTAACTGCAACTTTATGCCCATTAATTAGTAATTTCCCATTTCCTTCTTCTTTTAGCCCCTAAAATCATCATTGTACTCTTTGATTCTATGAATTTAACTTTTTGATACTTCATTTAACTGGAATCATGTAGTAGTTATTTTCTGTGTCTCACTTATTTCACTTAGCATAACATTCTCAAGATTCATGCAGATTGTCACATATTGCAAAATTTCCTTCTTTTTAAAGAATGGATGTATACATTCCATTATATGTATGTATCACATTTTCTTCATCTGTCAACAGACATTTAGGTTGTTTCCTCATCTTGTATATTATAGTGCTGCAATGACCATGAAAAAGTTAGTATTTCTTTGAAATCTTTAATTTGATTCCTTTGGATAATTTCTCAAGAAGAAGTGGAATCGCTGGAGCATATGGTCCTTGACTTCGTTTCTCTCAAATCCATCAAGGAACCTATCAGGAAATCCACTTAGATGTATCTTCAAAATATACTCTGAGATTTGGGACATGTGAATTTACAATTTTCATCAAATTTGGAATGTTTTCAGTCACTGTGTCCTCAAAAATTTTTTTCTGACCCTTTCTGTTAGATTTTATCCCATAGCTGACTTTTGCTCTTTTAGTTTTTAAATTCTGTTTCCCCTGTATGTTTTATTTGAATTAGTTTTCACTGCTTTGTCTTTAATCTTTTTAAGCCTTTTAATGCTGTTAACCCCATCCAGTGTATTTTTCATCTCAGATAGATTTCTTTATATCTAGAAGTATGATTTGAATTTTATGTATATCTTCTGTGTCCCTACTTAACTATTTGACATGGACATGACAGAAAGTTCCATGGACAGAGGAGCTTGGTGGGCTACAGTCCATGGGGCTGCAAAGAGTCAGACACAACTGAGCAACTGACACACACACCATAGTTATAATGTTTCTTTCTGCTGTTCTAAAATTCATGTCAGTTTTTATTGGTTGATTATTCTCTTCACTATGGGCTGTATTTTATTGCCTTGAGAAATATTTGATTGAATGCCAGATATTTTGAATTTGTTAATCAAAATTTCAGAATCAAAAACCTGATTGAAATAAAGAGGCATTTCTTTGGGGTTTGTTAAGACCACAGCCTGGGAGATAAAGCTTCAAAAAGCACTTAAATTTTGTTCTGTGCTGTGTTGTTCTTAGTTGCTCAGTCATGTCCAACTCTTTATGACCCCGTGGACTGTAGCTCACCAGGCTCCTCTGTCCATGGGGATTCTCCAGGCAAGAATACTGGAGTGGGTTGCATGCCCTCCTGTAGGGGATCTTCACAACCCAGGGATCAAACCCAGGTCTCTTGCACTGCAGGAGAATTCTTTACCATCTGAGCCACAAGGGAAGCTCAACAATATCCTAGTCTTGCCTGACTCTTTGTGACCCCATGGACTGTAGCCCGCCAAGCTCCTCTGCCATGGGAATTCTTCAGGCAAGAGTACTCGAGTGGATTGCCATGCCCTCCTCCAGGGATCTATCCAACCCAGGTCTCCTGTATTGCAGGAGGACTCTTTACCATCTGAGCCACCAGGGAAGCCTAACTGGACTACAAAATGAGAAAGGTTATAAGGGCAAAACCCCTAAAGCCACAGTTACTTGAGTTGTGTATAACAAATTGTAATTGGAACGGGCAAGAAGTAAGAGTGCTTGTTAAGCAGGGATTATACCCATGTATGTATGCTCACTTGTGTCTGACTCTCTTGTGACACATAAACTGTAGCCCGCCAGGCTCCTCTGTCCATGGGACTTCTCTGGCAAGAATATGGGAGTGGGTTTCTGCTTCCTTCTTCAGGGGATCTTCCCAACCTAGGGATCAAACCCATGTCTCCTGCATTGGCAGTCAAAAGCAGAAATTGGTGGCAGCTTAAATGGTTGCTGTTATGAGTAAACAACCTTGAGACCACAAGACTGCAGGTAGTAGATGTTCTTTTAAGACCAGTTGTCAGTGTCCTTGACTTTGGTACAGTTCACAGAAAGTTCGAGTTCTCAGTGGTGAAGGGACATGTCCAAGACCAAATGCTCAATGGCCATCCAACTCTGTTTTGTATTCCTGAACCATGATTACTCCATTATGATTTCAGTCTGCCTCAATTTTCACCTTGTGAAGTTCTGGATTCTTTTGCATTCCTATAAACCTTAAGCTTTTTTCTGGGATGTAGCTAATTTATTTGGACACAGTTTGATTATTTCAAGTCTTGCTTCTATGATTTGTTAGGTAGTTATTGAACAGAGATCAATCTATAGCTAATTATCTAAGTACTAATGCAAGACACTTACTTCTTGGAAGAAAAGTTATGACCAACCTAGATAGCATATTGAAAAGCAGAGATATTACTTTGCCAACAAAGGTCTGTCTAGTCAAGGCTATGGTTTTTCCAGTGGTCATGTATGGATGTGAGAGTTGGACTGTGAAGAAAGCTGAGCACTGAAGAATTGAGGCTTTTGAACTGTGGTGTTGGAGAAGACTCTTGAGAGTCCCTTGGACTGCAAGGAGATCCAA
Organism: Ovis canadensis; assembly: GCF_042477335.2. Taxonomy (NCBI): domain Eukaryota; kingdom Metazoa; phylum Chordata; class Mammalia; order Artiodactyla; family Bovidae; genus Ovis; species Ovis canadensis. The sequence goes on from NC_091250.1 coordinate 81,141,000, forward strand.
CCAGTCCATACTGAAAGAGATCAGCCCTGGGATTTCTTTGGGAGGAATGATGCTGAAGCTGAAACTCCAGTACTTTGGCCACCTCATGCAAAGAGTTGACTCATTGGAAAAGACTCTGATGCTGGGAGGGACTGGGGGCAGGAGGAGAAGGGGATGACAGAGGATGAGATGGCTGGATGGCATCACCGACTTGATGGAAGTGAGTCTGAGTGAACTCCAGGAGTTGGTGATGGACCAGGAGGCCTGGAGTGCTGTGATTCATGGGGTCACAAAGAGTCAGACACGACTGAGCAACTGAGTTGAACTGAACTGAATGCAAGATCTTCCTGAGTTCTCTATTCAGTGCTCTGAATTATGAGTTTTTCTGGTTCAGCTTCTGAGAATAGGCATTGAGACCATCCTTGTATGAGAGCTGGAAAGTGTTCTCTCTATTTGGATCCTCAAGCTTGAGTGATTTCTCATACATTTGCTGTAATGAGTAATTCTCAGAATACTCCAGATATCCCTCTGCATTTCTTTCTCGCTGTGCAGCTCTCATATTTTTGGTAGTCTACTCTAAGAACTATAGTTAGCTTGTTTTTTCTGGAATCTCAGCTCTTCTTCAATTCACAGAATTCTCAAGGCTCAGCTTTAGTGGTCCCTCCTACACTATGGCTTCTAAACTCTCTCAAAGCTATAGAGCTCACCTCATTTCCTTTCTGTCTCTCAGGGATTACTGTCCTCCATTGTATAATGTCTAATGTTTACAAAAATGTTTCTGTGTATATTTAGTCTGATTTTTTTTTTTGGACATTTCAGATATGGGAGCAAATCACAGCCCTGTTAACTCCAATTTCAATAGGGACTGACATTACCCTTCGACTTTTGCAAAAAAAAAGAAATAAAAAGAGGGATGTAATATTTTTAAATATAGTCACAAAGAACATATATGTGTTTCTTAATACAATACAGACTTTTTGTACATCTTAAAATTATTTCATATAACTTCATTTTCATATTTATTCTTACACTGTTTATATTATTTAAATCTTTATAAATTATATCAAGAAAATTTACATTACTTTGAGTAAGTTAAAGTAAATTAGAAATAATAAAATTATATTTTCTTACCTTTATTGGATAGACCAATTACATTTGGTCCTTAAGGATAGAAAGGAAATATGTTATCACTTGCAATCTGAAATATTTAGATAGAAATTGTTTTTTAGATAATTAAAATTAGCTTTCATCAAGATATGGACTCTTGTCAACTAATCTTGATATCTAATATTGAATGGCACTTGGGCAATTTACCAAAATCATGCCCAATTTAAATTATTTTGTAAAATCCCAGCTGACACTGATATGAACAACTATGAAAAAGGATGATTAATTTTCAGTCACCAACAATATATAATGTCTTGCTTTATTTGTCATATTACTGACTCAAAAAAAATTTAAAATGACTTCATTTAATTTTCTTATTCTTATGTAAGACCATTTGGAAAATTATAAAAGAACTAAACAATACAGACAATCAAGAAAAAGGAAGTTAATTGTCTATTTTGATTGGTATTGTCAAGACAAATTAATATTTTATAAACTAAAAATGAATGCTTTCTGAAGATTCAGTGGAAAGTCCACTTAACTTGGAAGAGAAAAATAAATTTGAGCACAGTTTGCATTTGAGCTTTGGCAGATTACTTAAATATTCTGAGCAGAAGTATTCTCATCTATAGCATCACATTGATTGTTTATATAAATTTGCTATGAAGAGTAAATAAGATAATACATTTTTCAGAGCTTTACTCATGCACATTGATATAATCACTTTGCATTGTTAAATATTACAATATTTATATTGCACTATTTAACTTTAATTAAATATACTATAAGCCTGAAGTTTATATTTTCTGTGAAAGATTAACAAAATTCCACTTATCCAGGGTTAGTTTGGGACTTTGGAAAGGTCACGTATGCACTGCTATATTTAAAATGTATAACCAACAAGGACCTATTGTATAGCACATGGAACTCTGCTCAATGTTATGTGCCAGGCTAGATGGGAAGAAGATTTGAGGGAGAATGGATATATGTATATGTATGGCGGAACCCCTTTGCTGAAACTACCACTACATTGTTAACGGAATATACCATAAAACAACATAAAAAGTTTAAAGTTTGGAAGAAAATTTATACTTCTCCAATTAAAAACAGTTCTTTGTGACATGAAGTTTTAAATATAATTCTCAATGTCAATGAATAGTAAACAATACATGTTCCAGTTTTGAACTGTCATTTACATTTTAACAAATAAACAATATTCAACATTCTGCACTTTACATTGGAGGTTATTTAGGCTCTAAATATATATGATATATACTGCTATAAATATATTTTAAGTATTGTTGAATATTTCTAGATGCTAAAACTATAACTTGGATGGAAATAAAGACCATAAAAAGAAGTAATTCACAAACAAAAGACAACCAAAACAATATGGGACAAATTTGCCTGGGGATGTAATAGGCTAAGGAATTTTAATATAACTAGAGGCTACATTAAACATTATTTTAATGCATATATGGGCTCCCAAGAGGAAGAAAAATTCCTATGTAATATCTTCCCTACATTAAAAGCAAACACAAATAAAAACCAGTCAGCTAAAAGGTGAGGTAGCTTAGAAGAAATACTAATACCAAATCAGAGACTCAACCTTGAACTTGGGTTAAGGTGATGACACTAAACCTGTGTATTTTATGTTTAGTTCTTTAAAAGAATCAAAGTTATCTCATGAAAGTAGTATACTTGGAGGCCTGCAGGAGCAAATGCAAACTTTCTCTGGAAAATAATAATACCCAACCTATGTCCTCTGTGATCCCACAGATTAAAATTAAAATTGTTGAACTCATAAACAAAGATCACTAAACACTTAAGAGAACATGAAACTATCAGAGTCAGAAAAACAAATTGAATATTCCTATTAATTTATATTTCTATAACACTTCAGATAATAGAGTATAAAATAGATAATAAAAGTAATTAAATAGAAAGCAATAGAAAGTAATTAAATTTTCATTCTGAAAATAAAAGATAAGAAAACACGCAAAAAATAAGTAGAAAAACATAAATAGAAAATTTCCCAGAGATATATAAAAATAAAGCAAGAAAAATTAAAAAATGTAACCCATAAACATTGATATAAAAAAATTATTAGATGAAAAAACTGAAGAAAGCTGTAGTGAATTGAAAGATCTAAGGAAATTATCCAGAATTCAGTGCAGAGAGGCAAAGAGAGGAAATTATGAAGTAAAAACAATAATGTAAAGAATAGAGTGTGATATTCTAATGCATATCTAATCAGACTATTAGAAAACTTAGAGAAAATGAAAGAAATCTGATATTTGAAAAGAAGATAACTGTGTATGCTGTAGTAATGATGAAAGACAAGAATCCACAGCCATGGGAAGTACAAGATATTCTCAACAAGGTTAAAAAAAGAAAAGAAAAACATGTATAAACTAGAGAATATTAAATGCAAAGAGATGGTCCAAGAGAAAGAAGTAATATTTTTTAACATTGTTTCATTTATTTATTTGGCTGCATAGGGCTTTAGCTGTGGCACATGATGTCTTCACAGTGACCTGCAAGACCTTTTGGTGCAGCACATGGACTCTAGTTGTAGCGCACGCGCTCAGTAGTTGTGGCGCCCAGGCTTAGTTGCTCTGTGGCATATGGGCTCTTAATTCCCAACAAGAGATCAAACCTGCGTCTCCTGCATTGCAAAGTGGATTCTTCACCACTGAACCTCCAGAGAAGTCCCAGAAATAAGTAATATTGAAATCAGACTTATACCAGAAACCGTGTAAGCCAGAGAACACAGGAAAGATTATGAAAGTTTGAGAAACATCTTTAAAGAAAAACATATATATACTAATAAAGGTGATACAAGTATATTTTGGGGAAAGTTACTACCAACAGAAATACATGATAAAACTATCTTTTCAAAATTTAGAAAAAAAAGAAAATGAATTAAGATATGAAATAGAAAAGAAGAAAAATAGAATGCATTAGAAAATAAAAGACATAACTATGAGCAAAGAAAGAAATCATTTAATAGAAATTTAAAATGAATTATAATGAAATTATTACACAGAAAATTTGTGGACTGCAGTAAAACAATATTTTGAAGATAATATATGACCCTCAGTGCTTACATCAAAAGAGCAGAGAAACTCAAAGTTAAAAATTCCAATGTTTAAACAAAGAAGGTAGCAAAAAAAACAAAACAATAATACCTGAGAATTACTGGGAAAAAATAAAATAATGAAGATAATACCAAAATTACAAAAAAGAAATATAGGTGAACCTCCATTTTTAGCAGATGGGAACCCACAGATATGGAGGACAACTATAGATATATGCATGTAAATAGACATGATCTCCAAACCCGAAAGGTATTTGTTCTTATAAAATATTAATAAAATTAGAAAACTTCTGGTTTAGATTGCTATCATAATAGAATCCTTATTATTAACTAGGTATTTGGTTAATAATTGTTACCTTTTTCAGCATCTCTGGCAGCTAGTTTTGCCCTTGAGATTAAGTTCTGGGCAATTTCATGAAAGCAGAATCTCCCTTAAAAGACGGTTGGCACCGAACAAATGTCCATTTTTCTTCCTCTTTTTTGCTTCTCTTATGGCTAGAAGGAAACACGATGGCTGGGGATGAAGGAGCTATCTTAGTCGATGAAGTGCCTTTGGAGTTAGAGACAAAGGAGGAGTACACAGTGATCTAGAAGAAGATAAATGCCTATGGACTTGGGGAGCAAAGTTTATATCTGTACTGATATACTTGCATTCCAACCTAAACAGAAGTAAATTACTATCTTTGTCTCATTTGAATCGCTGTTATTTTGTGCCTGCCTAGTCAGTCACTCAGTTGTGTCCAACTCTTTAGGCCCCATGGACTGTGGCCCACCAGGCTTTTCTGTCTGTGGAATTTCCCAGGCAAGAATCCTGGAGTGGGTTGCCATTTCCATCTCCAGGGAATCCTCCCAATTGGATCTGCCTCTCTTGTGTCTCCTGCATTGGCAGGCAGATTCTTTACCACTGCACCACCTAGGAACCCCCATTATTTTTAGTCACTGCTAACTTGCTGACAAAGATCAAATTTTGCAGGAGGGAAAGACACTTACAGGAAATTGTTGCCGTAGTTGCAATCCCATGGACTGAAACTCGTCAGGGCCCTCTGTCCCTAATGGTCTTCCAGAGTTTGTGCAAATTCATGTCCATTGAGTCAGTCCATCTAACAATCTCATGCTCTATTGTCCCCTTCTCCTGCCCTCAGTCTTTCCCAGCATTAAGGTCTTTTCCAGTGAGTTGGCTCCTCACATCAGGTAGCCAAAGCATTGGAGTTTCAGCTTCAGCATCAGTCCTTCCAATGAATATTCAGGGTTGATTTCCTTTAGGATTGACTGGTTTGATATCCTTCTTGTCCAAGGGACTCCCGAGAGTCTTCTCCAGCATCACAGTTCAAAAGCAAAAATTCTTTGGTGCTCAGCTTTTTTTATAGTCCAAATCTCACATCCATACATGACTACTGGAAGAACCATATCTTTGACTATATGGAAGTTTATTGGCAAGGTGATATCTCTGCTTTTTAATACACTGTCTAGGTTTGTCATAGTTTTCCTTTCCAGGAGCAAGCATCTTTTAATTTTATGGCTGCAGTTACCATCCACAGTATTCTGGAGCCCAAGCAAATAAAATTTGTCACTGCTTCCACTTTTTCCCCTCCTACTTGCCGTGAAGTGATAACAAGAGATACCTTCTCTTTTTTCAATTAAAAATAAGGTGAATCATCAATTAAGAGTTAATTGGGTTTGAAAGGATGAAGTTAAAGTTCTGATCAGAAAGGAGAGATCATCATTTCAGAAATTAAACATATCAGGGAACAAGCTAGTACTGACAGAGAATTTTAAGTGGCCTCCTATAGTGGTGACAGTTATTTAAAAATTGCACCAATTTGCCAATAACTTTTGTCCAACATGTGTTAAGTGTTCAAACTGAAGTACAGAGAAGGCTGATAGTTGGGGGGGGGGGGGGAAATATATATATATATATATATATATATAGTTTTACCAGGAGACTATTAAGGATAGAATTGTGACAAAAATTGAAAGTATTTGGCGGATATTTATTATAATACATGGAACACAGGAACTAGATCAGTATAAGGGAAAAATAAGAAGCGAGGAAATGATGGAACTTAATGAAATCTAGGAATTTTGTAGATATTCAGGAAGAGATATGCACGTTTTGAAGTGCATTGTCCAAAAGTGAAATTATTTCATTCAAGATGTTTTAACTTCTTTCCAAGTGCTCAGTTCAAAGACTTTCCCTCCTGTCACCTGTAACTGGTGAAAACAGGACTGGAAAATTGGAGAATAATTGCCGTAGGCAATTACAGATAAAAGCAACGTAGTTTAATAAGAAAATTTTGAACATTTTCAAAAACTAAGGAAAAAAAATGGTCTTCAAAGAACCTCTTTTCCAATATCTATATAAAACATCTTCTAGAGGTATAAAACTACTCTTGCCCAAAGAATTATGCTAGAAATTAGTGTGACTACACATAATATTAATAAAAATATAAGCATTCTCATTATCCAAAATCTCTTTAAGTGAACTCACAAACCCAGTAGACTTGGATATATATTTTTCAGATTCTTATGGAGAAAATTGTATCCCTACCTATCTAAACTCTTATTCCTTGAACTCTCTTTGATATTTGAAATGGGGGCCAAATATATCTCCATATTAAGGGAATCCATTTAGGTATATGTGCCGCATTTTTCTTTCAATCTTCAATCTAAAATTGTTATTCCAGATGGCGATCCTAAGATGGCAGAGAAATAGGATGGGGAGACCATTTTCTCCCCTGATAAATTCATCAAAAGATCATTTGAACGCTGAGCAAATACCACAAAACAACTTCTGAACGCTGATGGAGGACACCAGACACCCAGAAAGGCAGCCCATTGTCTTCAAAAGAAGGTGGGACAAAATATAAAAAGTAAAAGGAAAGACAAAAGAATTAGGAATGGAGACCGGTCCAGGGGAGGGAGTCGTAAAAGAGGAGAAGTTTCAAAACACCAGGAAACCCTCTCACCAGCGGGTCTGCGGGAAGTTTTGGAATCTCAGGGGGCAGCATAACTGGGAGGAAAAAAATAAATAAATAAACCCCACAGATTACGCACCTAACTGCAACCCTCAGTGGAGGATTAGCCCAGATGCTTGCATCCACCACCAGCAAGTGGGAGCTGAACAGGGAGGCACTGGCTGCATTGCTTAGGGTAAGAACCAGACCTGAATGCCCTGAGGGCAATCTGAGGCAACTAACCTGAGATAGCAACACAAACCATGGGATAGCCAGAGAGAGAAAAAAAAAAAAAAGGAAAGAGAGAGAGAACTTTCCTGTGAAAAGCTCTAACCTAAGGCATTGCTGCAAGAGGCCATCAGAGGGCAGACACACTGAAACCATACTCACAAAAAACTAGTCAGTCTAATCACACTAGGACCACAGCCTGTCTAACTCGATGAAACTAAGCCATACCCGTGGGGCAACCCAAGATGGGCGGGTCATGGTGGAGAGGTCTGATAGAATGTGGTCCACTGGAGAAGGGAATGGCAAGCCACTTCAGTATTCTTGCCTTGAGAACCTCATGAACAGTATGAAAAGGCAAAATGATAGGACACTGAAAGATGAACTCCCCAGGTCAGTAGGTGCCCAACACGCTACTGGAGATCAGTGGAGAAATAACTCCAGAAAGAATGAAGGGATGGAGCCAAAGCAAAAACAATACCCAGCTGTGGATGTGACTGGTGATAGAAGCAATGTCTCATGCTATAAAGAGCAATATTGCATAGGAACCTGGAATGTCAGGTCCATGAATCAAGGCAAATTGGAAGCGGTCAAACAAGAGATGGCAAGAGTGAACGTCGACATTCTAGGAATCAGTGAACTAAAATGGACTGGAATGGGTGAATTTAACTCAGATGACCATTATATCTACTACTGCGGGCAGGAATCTCTCAGAAGAAATGGAGTAGCCATCATGGTCAACAAGAGTCTGAAATGCATTCAGTTCGGTTCAGTTCAGTCGCTCAGTCGTGTCCAACTCTTTGCGACCCCATGAATCGCAGCATGCCAGGCCTCCCTGTCCATCACCAACTCCCGGAGTTCACTCAGAGTCACATCCATCGAGTCAGTGATGCCATCCAGCCATCTCATCCTTGGTCTTCCCCTTCTCCTCCTGCTCCCAATCCCTCCCAGCATTACTTCGACGCAATCTCAAAAACGGCAGAATGATCTCTGTTCGTCTCCAAAGCAAACCATTCAGTATCACGGTAATGCAAGTCTATGCCCCAAGCAGTAATGCTGAAGAAGCTGAAGTTAAACGGTTCTATGATGACCTACAAGAACTTTTAGAACTAAAACTCGAAAAAAGATGTCCTTTTCATTATAGGGGACTGGAATGCAAAAGTAGGAAGTCAAGAAACACCTGGAATTAAATACAAATTTGGCCTTGGAATGCGAATGAAGCAGGGCAAATTATAGAGTTCTGCCAAGAGAACCTACTGGTCATAGCAAACACCCTCTTCCAACAACAAAAGAGAAGACTCTACAAATGGACATCACCAGATGGTCAACACCAAAATCAGATTGACTATATTCTTTGCAGCCAAAGATGGAGAAGCTCTATACAGTCAACAAAAGCAAGACCAGGACCTGAATGTGGCTCAGATCATGCACTACTTATTACCAAATTCAGACTCAAATTGAAGAAAGTAGGGAAAACCGCTAGACCATTCAAGTATGACCTAAATCAAATTCATTATGATTATACAGTGGAAGTGAGAAATAGACTTAAGGGCCTAGGTCTGATAGATAGAGTGCCTGATGAACTATGGAATGAGGTTTGTGACATTGCACAGGAGACAGGGATCAAGACAATCCCCATGGAAAAGAAATGCAAAAAAAGCAAAATGGCTGTCTGGGGAGGTCTTACAAGTAGCTGTGAAAAGAAGAGAAGTGAAAAGCAAAGGAGAGAAGGAAAGATACAAGCATCTGAATGCAGAGTTCCAAAGAATAGCAAAAAGAGATAAGAAAGCCTTCTTCAGCGATTAATGCAAAGAAATAGAGGAAAACAACAGAATGGGAAAGACTAGAGATCTCTTCAAGAAAATTAGAGATACCAAGGGAATATTTCATGCAAAGATGGGCTTGATAAAGGACAGAAATGGTATGGATCTAACAGAAGCAGAAAATATTAAGAAGAGGAGGCAAGAATACTCAGAAGAACTATACAAAAAAGATCTTCACGACCCGGATAATCACGATGGTGTGCTCACTCATCTAGAGCCAGACATCTTAGAATGTGAAGTCAAGTGGGCCTTAGAAAGCATCACTACGAACAAAGCTAGTGGAGGTGATGGAATTCCAGTTGAGCTATTTCAAATCCTGAAAGATGATGCTGTGAAAGTGCTGCATTCAATATGCCAGTAAATTTGGAAAACTCAGCAGTGACCACAGGACTGGAAAACATCAGTTTCTATTCTAATCCCAAAGAAAGGCAGTGCCAAAGAATGCTCAGACTACCACACAATTGCACTCATCTCACATGTTAGTGAAGTAATGCGCAAAATTCTACTAGCCAGGCTTCAGCAATAAGTGAACTGTGAACTTCCTGATGTTCAGCTGGTTGTAGAAAAGGCAAAGGAACCAGAGATCAAATTGCCAAAATCCGCTGGATCATGGAAAAAGCAAGAGAGTTCCAGAAAAACATCTATTTCTGCTTTATTGACTGTGCCAAAGCCTTTGACTGTGTGGATCACAATAAACTGTGGAAAATTTTGAGAGAGATGGAATACAATACCACCTGAACTGCCTCTTGAGAAATCTGTATGCAGGCCAGGAAGCAACAGTTAGAACTGGACAGGGAACAGCAGACTGGTTCCAAATAGGAAAAGGAGTATGTCAAGGCTGTATATTGTCACCCTCCTTACTTAACTTATACGCAGAGTACATCATGAGAAACGCTGGCCTGGAAGAAGCACAAGCCGGAATCAAGATTGCCAGGAGAAATATTAGTAACCTCAGATATGCATATGACACCACCCTTATGGCATAAAGTGAAGAGGAACTAAAAAGCCTCTTGATGAAAGTGAAAGAGGAGAGTGAAAAAGTTGGCTTAAAGCTCAACATTCACAAAACGAATGTCATGGCATCAGGTCCAATCACTTCATGGGAAATAGATGGGGAAACAGTGGAAACAGTGTCAGACTTTATTTTGGGGGGCTCCAAAATCACTGCAGATGGTGACTGCAGCCGTGAAATTAAAAGATGCTTCCTCCTTGGAAGGAAAGTTATGACCAACCTCGATAGCATATTCAAAAGCAGAGACATTACTTGCAGACTAAGGTCCGTCTAGTCAAGGCGATGGTTTTTCCAATAGTCATGTATGGATGTGCGATTTGGACTGTGAAGAAGGCAGAGCGCTAACGAATTGATGCTTTTGAACTGTGGTGTTGAAGAAGACTCTTGAGAGTCCCTTGGACTGCCAGGAGATCCAACCAGTCCATTCTGAACAAGATCAGCCCTGGGTGTTCTTTGGAAGGAATGATGCTAAAGCTGAAACTCCAGTCCTTTGGCCACCTCATGCGAAGAGTTGACTCATTGGAAAAGACTCTGCTGCTGGGAGGGATTGGGAGCAGGAGGAGAAGGGGACGACAGAGGATGAGATGGCTGGATGGCATCACCGACTCGAAGGACATGAATCTGAGTGAACTCCAGGAGTTGGTGATGGACAGGGAGGCCTGGCGTGCTGTGATTCACAGGGTCGCAAAGAGTCGGACACGACTGAGTGACTGAACTGAACTGAAGGCACTGCTAGGCCTGCTCACAGAAAAAAGGGCTGAGCAAATACCAGAGGAAAGCTAGCTGGCAGTGGACCAGCCCATCCCCCGCTGGAGGCAGGGAGAAAGGCTGGCGTTAACCAGAGCTGGAAGGCTAGGGGCATACCTGGCTCCAGAGATGGCATCCTCTACCAAACTGCAAGCAGGTTCCCAGTTGCTAACCAAGTCTTCCTGGGATCCTCGATGGTTGACATCTGCCAGAAGGGTCGCAGCCAGAAATCCGTTCCCCAGAGGAGACACACAGCACACCTGAAACAGTGCTCCTGCCGAACACCCAGGAAATGGAGTGGCTGGGACAAGGGAGGTGATAAGACGCACCACCCTACCTGGGGAGAGTGTGCCTGACAAACACCTGGTCACCTGAGCTGCTTGGACCTGGGAAGGGCACAAAACGCAGGCCCAACCAAGTCTGTGCCTTTGTGGAATACCCGACAACCTGAACATGAGCGGCTTAGACCTGGGAAGTGCATGTAACCCAGAATGCTTTAGACATTTCCCCTGCAGGGCAACCTGGACCCTGAGCAGTGTAGACCAGGAAATCACACAAGCCGGGAGCTGGGACAAACCCAGTGTGGCCCAGACACTGCAAGCACTTCCTACACATGCCAGTGATATTTGTTTGCAGTGTTTCTCCCACCCCACAGCACAATTGAACAAGTTAGCCGAAATAAATGACCACCTTCATCCCCTTGTGTCAGGGTAGAAGTCAAATACTGACGAGCCTTGCAAACAGAGGAAGCCAAAATAAACAAAGAGGGAACCACTTTGTAAGTGACAGATGCACCAGATTAAAACCCTGTAGTTAGCACTGGCTACACTGCAAGGGACCTATAGACCTTGAGAAAAAGTATAAGGTGAAACAAGGAACTATCTGAAACTGAACTGACTCCACACTGCCTTCAACAGCTCCAGAGAAATTCCTAGATATATTTTACTATTATCATTTTTTAATTCTTTTTTTAATTTTTAAGCTCTTTATTACCCCTTTAATTTTCATTGTTAAAACCTATCACCTTACCAAAAAAGACCCTATTTTTAAAGCAAATTTCATATATTTTTTAAATAACTTTGGTGATTTTTTTAAAATATTGTATTTTTGAGAGACTAGATTTTTAATCTTTGCTTTTTGGTATTTGTTATCAATTCTGAACCAATAAGAATCCAATCTTCAGTACTCATTTTTACTTAGGCGTGTGATTACTGTCTTGATTGCTCTCTCCCCCTGTTGACTCTCCTTTTTATCCTCCAGGTCACCTCTATCTCCTCCCTCCCCATTCTCTTCTCTACCCAACTCTGTGAATCTCTTTGGGTGTTCCAGGCTGTGGAGAACACTTAGGGAACTAATCACAGGCTAGACTGATCTCTCTCTTTTTGACTCCCCCTCCTCTCTTCCTGGTCAACTCTATCTCCTTCCTCCCTCTTCTCTTCTCTATGGAACTCCATGAACCTCTCTGAGAGTTCCAGACTGTGGAGAGCAAATAGGGAATTGATTACTGGCTAGATTGCTCTCTTCCCTTTTGACTTCCCCTCTTCTCCTCCTGGTCACCTCTATCTCCCTCCTCCCTCTTCTCTTCTCCATGTAACTCTGTGAACCTCTCTGGGTGTCCCCCACTGTGGAGAATCTTTTCACCACTAACCTAGATGTTTTATCATCAGTGTTGTATGGATGAAGACGTCTTGAGGCTACCGTAAGAATAAGACTGAAAGCCAGAGGCAGGAGGCTTAAATATAAAACTTGAGAACACCAGGAAACTCATGACTCCAGGGAACATTAATAGACAAGAGCTCATCCAAAACCCTCCATACCTACACTGAAACCAAGCTCCACCCAAGAGCCAACAAGTTTCAGAGCAAGACACAACAAGCTAATTCTCCAAAAATGCAGGAACATAACCCTAAGCACAAAAATACAGGCGGCCAAGAGTCACACCAAACCCACAGACACCTCAAGACTCACTATGGACACTTCATTGCACTCCAGAGAGAAGAGATCCAGCTCCACCCCCCAGAACACTGACTCAAGCTTCCCTAGCCAGGAAACCTTGACAAGCCACTCATCCAACTCCACCCACAGGGAGGAACATCCACAATGAAGAGGAACCACAAACTTCCAGCATACAGAAAGGCCACCCCAAACACAGCAACCTAAACAAGATGAAAACGCAGGGAAATATTCAGCAGGTAAAGGAACATGATAAAAGCCCACCAAACCAAACAAAAGAGGAAATAGGGAGTCTACCTGAAAAAGAATTCAGAATAATGATAGTTAAAATGATCCAAAATCTTGAAAACAAAATGGAGTTACAGATAAATAGTCTGGAGACAAGGATTTGAGAAGATGCAAAAAATGTTTAACAAGGACCTAGAAGAAATAAAAAAGAGTCAGTCAGTAATGAACGATGCAATAAATGAGATCAAAAGCACTCTGGGGGAAGCAACAGTAGAATAACTGAGGCAGAAGATAGGATAAGTGAAATGGATGATAGAATGGTGGAAATAAATGAAGCAGAAAGGAAAAAAAAATAATTAAAAGAAATGAGGACAACCTCAGAGACCTCTGGGACAATGTTAAATGTACCAACATTCGAATCATAGGAGTCCCAGTACAAGACAAAAAGAGAGGCCATGTGAAAATACTTGAGGAGATAATAGTTGAAAACATCCCTAAAATGAGGAAGGAAATATCCACCCAAGTCCAAGAAACCCAGAGAGTCCCAAGCAGGATAAACCCAAGGTGAAACACCCCAGTTCAGTTCAGTTCAGTCACTTAGTTGTCTCCGACTCTTTGTGACTCCATGAATTGCAGCATACCAGGCCTCCCTGTCCACCACCAACTCCCGGAGTTCACTCAGACTCATGTCTATCGAGTCATGATGCCATCCAGCCATCTCATCCTCTGTCGTCCCCTTCTCCTCCTGCCCCCAATCCCTCCCAGCATCAGAGTCTTTTCCAGTGAGTCAACTCTTCGCATGAGGTGGCCAAAGTACTGGAGTTTCAGCTTTAGCATCATTCCTTCCAAAGAACACCCAGGGCTGATCTCCTTCAGAATGGACTGGTTGGATCTCCTTGCAGTCCAAGGGACTCTCAAGAGTCTTCTCCAATACCACAGTTCAAAAGCAGCAATTCTTCAGTGCTCAGCCTTCTTCACAGTCCAACTCTCACATCCATACATGACCACTGGAAAAACCATAGCCTTGACTAGACGGACCTTTGTTGGCAAAGCAATGTCTCTGCTTTTGAATATGCTATCGAGGTTGGTCATAACTTTTCTTCCAAGGAGTAAGTGTCCTTTAATTTCATGGCTGCAGTCACCATCTGCAGTGGTTTTGGAGCCAAAAAAAAAAAAAAAAATTAAGTCTGACTCTGTTTCCCCATCTATTACCCATGAAATGATCGGACCGGATGCCATGATCTTCGTTTTCTGAATGTTGAGCTTTAAGCCAACTTTTTCACTCTCCTCTTTCACTTTCATCAAGAGGCTTTTTAGTTCCTCTTTACTTTCTGCCATAAGGGTGGTGTCATCTGCATATCTCACTTGGAGAATTTTGAGCATTACTTTATTAGCGTGTGAGATGAGTGCAATTGTGTGGTAGTTGGATCATCCTTTGGCATTTCCTTTCTTTGGGACTGGAATGAAAACTGACCTTTTCCAGTCCTGTGGCCATTGCTGAGTTTTCCAAATTTGCAGGCATATTGAGTGCAGCACTTTCACAGCATCATCTTTCAGGATTTGAAATAGCTCAACTGGAATTCCATCACCTCCACTAGCTTTGTTCACAGTGATGCTTTCTAAAGCCCTCTTGACTTCACATTCCAGGATGTCTGGCTCTAGGTGAGTGATCACACTATTGTGTTTATGTTGGTCTTGAAGATCTTTTTTGTACAGTTCTTCCGTGTATTCTTGCCACCTCTTCTTAATATCTTCTGCTTCTGTTAGGTCCATACCATTTCTGTCCTTTATAGAGCCCATATTTGCATGAAATTTTCCCTTGGCATCTCTAATTTTCTTGAAGAGATCTCTAGTCTTTCCCATTCTGTTCTTTTCCTCTATTTCTTTGCATTGATCACTGAGGAAGGCTTTCTTATCTCTTCTTGCTATTCTTTGGAACTCTGTGTTCAGATGCTTATATCTTTCCTTCTCTCCTTTGCTTTTCACTTCTCTTCTTTTCACAGCTACTCGTAAGGCCTCCTCAGACAGCCATTTTGATTTTTTGCATTTCTTTTCCATGGGGTTAGTCTTGATCCCTGTTCTTGTATAATGTCACAAACCTCGGTTCATAGCTCATCTTGCACTCTATCAGATCTAGTCCCTTAAATCTATTTCTCATTTCCATTGTATAATCATTAGTGTTTTGATTTAGGTCATACCTGAATGGTGTAATGGTTTTCCCTACTTTCTTCAATTTAAGTCTGAATTTGGCAATAAGGAGTTCATGATCTGAGCCACAGTCAGCTCCCAGTCTTGCTTTTTTTTTTTTTTTTTTTTTCTTTTTGACTGTATAGAGCTTCTCCATCTTTGGCTGCAAAAAATATACTCACTCTGATTTCAGGACACATGTTAATCAAATTAATGAAGATCAACCACAAAGAACAAATATTAAAAGCAGCAAGGAAAAAACAAGAAATAACTCACAAGGGGGTCCCCATAAGGATAACAGCTGATCTTTCAATAGAAACTCTTCAAGCCAGAAGGGAATGGAAACACATACTTATAATGATGAACGAGAAAAACCTACAAACCAGATTACTGTACCCAGCAAGGATCTCATTCATATATGAAGGAGAAATCCAAAGCTTTACAGACAAGCAAAAACTGAGAGAATTCATCACCACCAAACCAGCTCTTCAACAAATGCTAAAGGATCCTCTCTAGATAGGAAACACAGAGAAGGTGTATAAACTCGAACCCAAAACAACAAAGTAAATGGCAATGGAATCATAGTTATCAATAATTACCTTAAATGTAAATGGGTTGAATGCCCCAACCAAAAGACAAAGACTGGCTGAATGGATACAAAAAACAAGACCCCTATATATGCTGTCTACAAGAGCCACACCTCAAACCTAGGGACACATACTGACTGAAAGTGAAGGGCTGGAAAAACATATTTCATGCAAATGGAGACCAAAAGAAAGCAGGAGTAGCAATACTCGTATCAGATAAAATAGACTTTGAAATAAAGGCCTTGAGAAGAGACAAAGAAGGACACTACATAATGATCAAAGGATCAATCCAAGGAGAAGATATAGCAATTATAAATATATATGCACCCAACATAGGAGCACCACAATATGTAAAGCAAATGCTAACAAGTATGAAAGGGGAAATTAAAGTAACACAATAATAGGGGGAGACTTTAATACCCCACTCACACCTATGGATAGATCAACTAAACAGAAAATTAGCAAGAAGATTGATAAATAGAAAATTGATATCTATAGGACATTTTACCCTAAAATAATGAACTTCATCTTTTTCTCAAGTGCACAGAGAACCTTCTCCAGGATAGATCACATCCTGGGCCATAAATGTAGCCTTGGTAAATTAAAAAAAAAATGAAATCATCACAAGCATCTTTTCTGATCACAATGTGGTAAGATTAGATGTCAACTACAGGAGAGAAAAAAAAACTACGAAAAACACAAACACATGGAGGTGAAACAACACACTTCTGAATAACCAACAAGTCACAGAAGAAATCAAAAAAGAAATCAAAATATGCATAGAAAAGAATAAAACTGAAAACACAGCAACCCAAAACCTATTCAGTAAAAGCAGTACTAAGGGGAAGGTTCATAGCAATATAAGCCTACCTCAAGAAACAGAAGAGAAATCAAATAAATAATCTAACTCTACACCTAAAGTAACTAGGAAAAGAAGAAATTAAGCACCCCAGGGTTAGTAGAAGGAAAGAAATCATAAAAATTAGGGCAGAAATAAATGCAAACGAAACAAAGGAGACCATAGCCAAAATCAACAAGACTAAAAGCTAGTTCTTTGAGAAGATAAATAAAATAGACAAACCATTAACCAGACTCATCAAGATAAAATGGTAGAAGAATCAAATCAACAAAATTAGAAATGAAAAAGGAGAAATGGCAATAGACAACACAGAAATACAAAGGATCATGAGACTACTATCAGCAAATATATGCCAATAAAATGGACAACTTGGAAGAAATGGACAAATTCTGAGAAAAATATAACTTTCCAAAACTGAACAATGAAGAAATAGAAAATCTTACCAGACCCATCATAAGCACAGAAATCAAAACTCTAATCAGAAATCTTCCAACAAACAAAAGCCCACAACCAAATGGCTTCTTAGCTGAATTCTACCAAAAATTTAGAGAAGAGCTAACATCTATCCTACTCAAACTCTTCCAGAAATTTGCAGAGGAAGGTAAACTTCCAAACTCATTCTATGAGGCCACCATCACCCTAATACCAAAACCAGACAAAGATGCCACAAAAAAAGAAAACTGCAGGCCAATATCACTGATGAACATAGATGCAAAAATCCTTAACAAAATTCTAGCAAACACAATACAACAACATATTAAAAAGATCATACACCATGACCAAGTGGGCTTTATCCCAGGGATGCAAGGATTCTTCAATATTCTCAAGTCATCAATGTGATACACCACATTAACAAATTGAAAGATCAAAACCATATGATTATCTCAATAGATGCAGAGAAAGCCTTTGACAAAATTCAACATCCATTTATGATAAAAAGCCCTCCAGAAAGCAAGCATAGAAGGAACATACCTGAACATAATAAAAGCCATATATGATAAAGCCACAGCAAACATTATCCTCAATGGTGAAAAATTGAAAACATTTCCTCTAAAGTCAGGAACAAGACAAGGATGCCCACTCTCACCACTAATACTCAACATAGTTTCAGAAGTTTTAGGGAGGGAGGGAAAGATGGCGGAGGAATAGGACGGGAAGATCACTTTCTCCTTCACAAATTCCTCAAAAGAACATTTCAACGCTGAGCAAACTTCACAAAACAAATTATGTAGGCTGGCAGAGGACATCAGGCAACCAGAAAAGCAGACCTTTGTCTTCAAAAACAGGTAGGATAAAATATAAAAGACGAAAAAGGAGACAAAGGAGGTGGGGAGGGAGCTCCGTCCCGGGAAGGGAAGCCCGTCCTGGGAAGGGAATTTTAAGAAGAGAGGTTTCCAAACACCAGGAAACACTCTCCCTGCCGAGTCTGTGGCGAGCCTTGGAAACACAGAGGGCAACATAACAGGAAGGAAAAATAGATAAATAATTAAAACCAACAGATTACAAGCCCAACAGTAACTCCCCCAGCGGAAAAGCAGCACAGACGCCTGCATCCGCCATTGGGAAGTGGGGGCAGGGCAGGGACGCGCGGGAGGCGCGGGCTGCAGAGCTTTGTAAGAATCGGGCAGGAACGCCCCACGCGCAACCAGAACGACCTAACCTGGGCTAGCAAATCAGACTGTGGGATAGCTACCACGCGAAAAGCTCGAACATAAGACCCCGCCAGGACCGAGCACAGAACAAAGGACGGAACGGAAAAAGCCGGCTGCAGACCATCCCCCGCCGGGGACAGGCAGCCAGAGCCGTAAGGTCTGGAAAGGGGCAACTGCAGGCCCGGAGAGACTTTGCTTACCTAACTGCAAGCAGGCTCCTTTGCTAAGACTTCTGGGGGAGCTGGACAGTCACAATTTGCCTCACGGGGTGCGCCAGCAGTCCGCCCAGAAAGCTGAGCAGCAGCGGCAGAAAAGGTGACAAGCCGCGGCGACCGCGCTCGCCAAACTCCTGAGCTACTCGGACCTGGGAAGGGCACAAAGCGCAGTTCCAGCCGAATCTGTGCCTCTGAGGGCTGCCTGAGCGCCGAACCTGAGCGGCTTGGACCGGGGAAGTGCACGCAGCCTAGGGCCGGCCCCAGACGGTTCCCAGCTGAGCATCGTAGAACCGGAGCGGTTTGTGCGCCGCGAGAAAGGACAGGTCAAGCGGAGCAGAGATACTGTGTGCACACGACAGTGCTATTTGTTTGCAGCATCCCCCCTCCCCACAGCGCGACTGAACTAGTGATCCTAAAAAACCAGCAAACAGAAGAAGTTAATCAGAGGGAACCACCTTGGAAGTGATCCCACACGGCCCATAATACCAGAAAGGGCAAGATATATATATATATATATTATAATATTTTTAAAAGCACTCCTTTTTTTTTTTTTGCTTTTTTTTCTAACTTTTTTTTAATTGTTGTCTTCTATTTCTCCTTAAATTTTTATTTCTATAACCTATTATTACTAATTTTTTTTTAAAGACCTTTTTTTTTTTTTTTTTTTTTTTAAGGCAAACACCATATATAGTCTTTGGATGGTTGTTGATGGTTTTTTTTTTTTTTGATTGTCTGTTTGTTTGTTTTTTAATAATTCTTTTTTTCTTTCTTCCTTTTTCCTTCTGCTTCTCTTTAATATTGTATCTTTGAAAATCCAAACTCTACTCTAGATTTTTAATCTTTGCTCTTAGGTGTTTATTGCCAATTTTGTACATTTAAAAACCCAAACTTCACTACCCCAGTTTACCTGAGAGCGAGATTACTGGCTTGACCACTCTCTCCTCCTCTGGACTCTCCTTTTTCTCCACCAGGTGGCCTCTGTCTCTTTCCCCCCCCATCTCTCCTCTATCCAACTCTGTGAATCTCTGTGTGTTCCAGACGGTGGGGAACACCTAAGGAACAGGTTACTGGCAGGATTTGTCTCTCTCCCACTCATTCCTCTCTCTGATCCTCCTGGTCACCTCTGTCCACTTCCTCCCTCTCCTCTTCCCCGTATAACTTTGTTAATACCCCTGAGCGGGCCAAACTATAGAGCGCACATAAGGAAGTGACTACTGGCTAGTTTGCTCTCTTCTCTTTTGATCTCACCGCATCTCATTCCAGTTACCTCTAACTACCTCCTCCATCTTCTCTTCTCCTTATAACCCAGTGAACCTCTCTGAGTGTCCCTCAATGTGGAGAAACTTTTCATCTTTAACCTAGATGTTTTATCATCGGTGCTGTATAGATGGAGAAGTCTAGAGGCTACTGTAAAAATAAAACTGAAAGCCAGAAGCAGGAGGCTTAAATCCAAAGCCTGAAAACATTAGAGAACTCATGAATTCAGGGAACATTAAGCAATAGGAGCCCATCTAATGCCTTCATACCTACACCAAAACCAAGCTCCACCCAAGGGCCAACAAGTTCCAAAACAAGACATACCACGCAAATTCTCCAGCAACACAGAAACAATCCCCTGAGCCTCAATATACAGGCAGCTCAATATTATCCCAAAACCTTTGATGTCTTGTAACCCATTACGGGTTACTCCACTGCACTCGAGAGAGAAGAAACCCAGCTCCACCCGCCTAAACTCCAACACAAGCCTCCCTAACCAGGAAACCTTGACAAGCCACTGATAGAACCCCACCCAAAGTGAGGAAGCTCCATAATAAAGAGAACTCCACAAATTACCAGAATATAAAAAGGCCACCCCAAACGCAGCAATATAACCAAGATGAAGAGACAGAGGAATACTCAGCAGGTAAAGGAACAGGAGAGCTGCCCACCAAACCAAACAAAAGAGGAAGAAGTAGGGAATCTACCGGAGAAGGAATTCCGAATATTGATAGTGAAAATGATCCAAAATCTTGAAATCAAAATGGAATCACAGATAAATAGGCTAGAGACAAAGATTGAGAAGATGCAAGAAAGGTTTAACAAGGACCTAGAAGAAATAAAAAAGAGTCAAAATATAATGAATAACGCAATAAATGAGATCAGAAACACTCTGGAGGCAACAAATAGTAGAATAACGGAGGCAGAAGATAGGATTAGTGAAATAGAAGATAGAATGGTAGAAATAAATGAATCAGAGAGGAAACAAGAAAAACGAATTAAAAGAAATGAGGACAATCTCAGAGACCTCCAGGACAATATGAAACGCTCCAACATTCGAATTATAGGAGTCCCAGAAGAAGAAGACAGAAAGAAAGATCATGAGAAAATCCTTGAGGAGATAATAGTTGAAAACTTCCCTAAAATGGGGAAGGAAATAATCACTCAAGTCCAAGAAACACAGAGAGTTCCAAATAGGATTAACCCAAGGCGAAACACCCCAA
Organism: Ovis canadensis; assembly: GCF_042477335.2. NCBI lineage: Eukaryota > Metazoa > Chordata > Mammalia > Artiodactyla > Bovidae > Ovis > Ovis canadensis. Next base: position 81,162,108 of record NC_091250.1, read on the forward strand.
GACACATATTAATCAAATTAACAAAGATCAAACACAAAGAACAAATATTAAAAGCAGCAAGGGAAAAACAACAAATAACACACAAGGGGATTCCCATAAGGATAACAGCTGATCTTTCAATAGAAACTCTTCAGGCCAGGAGAGAATGGCAAGACATACTTAAAGTGATGAAAGACAATAACCTACAGCCCAGATTACTGTACCCAGCAAGGATCTCATTCAAATACGAAGGAGAAATCAAAAGCTTTACAGACAAGCAAAAGCTGAGAGAATTCAGCACCACCAAACCAGCTCTCCAACAAATTCTAAAGGATATTCTCTAGAAAGGAAACACAAAAAGGGTGTATAAACCCGAACCCAAAACAACAAAGTAAATGGTAACGGGATCATACTTATCAATAATCACCTTAAACGTAAATGGGTTGAACGTCCCAACCAAAAGACAAAGACTGACCGAATGGATACAAAAACAAGACCCCTCTATTTGCTGCTTACAAGAGACCCACCTCAAAACAAGGGACACATACAGACTGAAAGTGAAGGGCTGGAAAAAGATATACCACGCAAATAGAGACCAAAAGAAAGCAGGAGTGGCAATACTCATATCCGATAAAATAGACTTTAAAACAAAGGCTGTGAAAAGAGACAAAGAAGGCCACTACATAATAATCAAAGGAACAATCCAAGAAGAAGATATAACAATTATAAATATATATGCACCTAATATAGGAGCACCGCAATATGTAAGACAAATGCTAACAAGTATGAAAGGGGAAATCAACAATAACACAATAATAGTGGGAGACTTTAATACCCCACTCACACCTATGGACAGATCAACTAAACAGAAAATTAACAAAGAAACGCAAACTTTAAATGATACATTAGATCAGTTAGATCTAATTGATATCTACAGGACATTTCACCCCAAAACAATGAATTTCACCTTTTTTTCAAGTGCTCATGGAACCTTCTCCAGGATAGATCACATCCTGGGCCATAAATCTAAACTTGATAAATTCAAAAAAATCGAAATCATTCCAAGCATCTTTTCTGACCATAATGCATTAAGGTTAGATCTCAATTACAGGAGAAAAACTATTAAAAATTCCAACATATGGAGGTTGAATAACACACTTCTGAATAACCAACAAATCACAGAAGAAATCAAAAAAGAAATCAAAATATGCATAGAAACTAATGAAAATGAAAACACAACAACCCAAAACCTGTGGGACACTATAAAAGCAGTGCTAAGAGGAAAGTTCATAGCAATACAGGCATACCTCAAGAAACAAGAAAAAAGTCAAATAAACAACCTAACTCTACAACTAAAGCAACTAGAAAAGGAAGAGTTGGAGAACCCCAGAGTGAGTAGAAGGAAAGAAATCTTAAAAATTAGGGCAGAAATAAATGCAAAAGAAACAAAAGAGACCATAGCAAAAATCAACAAAGCCAAAAGCTGGTTCTTTGAAAGGATAAATAAAATTGACAAACCATTAGCCAGACTCATCAAGAAGCAAAGAGAGAAAAATCAATAAAATTAGAAATGAAAATGGAGAGATCACAACTGACAACACAGAAATACAAAGGATCATAAGAGACTACTATCAGCAGTTGTATGCCAATAAAATGGACAACGTGGAAGAAATGGACCAATTCTTAGAAAAGTACAATTTTCCAAAACTGAACCAGGAAGAAATAGAAAACCTTAACAGACCCATCACAAGCACGGAAATTGAAACTGTAATCAGAAATCTTCCAGCAAACAAAAGCCCAGGTCCAGACGGCTTCACAGCTGAATTCTACCAAAAATTTCGAGAAGAGCTAACACCTATTCTCCTCAAACTCTTCCAGAAAATTGCAGAGGAAGGTAAACTTCCAAACTCATTCTATGAGGCCACCATCACCCTAATACCAAAACCTGACAAAGATGTCACAAAAAAAGAAAACTACAGGCCAATATCACTGATGAACATAGATGCAAAAATCCTCAACAAAATTCTAGCAATCAGAATCCAACAACACATTAAAAAGATCATACACCATGACCAAGTGGGCTTTATCCCAGGGATGCAAGGATTCTTCAATATCCGCAAATCAATCAATGTAATTCACCACATTAACAAATTGAAAAATAAAAACCATATGATTATCTCAATAGATGCAGAGAAGGCCTTTGACAAAATTCAACATCCATTTATGATAAAAACTCTCCAGAAAGCAGGAATAGAAGGAACATACCTCAACATAATAAAAGCTATCTATGACAAACCCACAGCAAACATTATCCTCAATGGTGAAAAATTGAAAGCATTTCCCTTAAAGTCAGGAACAAGACAAGGGTGTCCACTTTCACCGCTACTATTCAACATAGTTCTGGAAGTTTGGCCACAGCAATCAGAGCAGAAAAAGAAATAAAAGGAATCCAAATTGGAAAAGAAGAAGTAAAACTATCACTGTTTGCAGATGACATGATCCTCTACATGGAAAACCCTAAAGACTCCACCAGAAAATTACTAGAGCTAATCAATGAATATAGTAAAGTTGCAGGATATAAAATCAACACACAGAAATCCCTTGCATTCCTATACACGAATAATGAGAAAGTATAAAAAGAAATTAAGAAAACAATTCCATTTACCATTGCAACGAAAAGAATAAAATACTTAGGAATATATCTACCTAAAGAAACTAAAGACCTATATATAGAAAACTATAAAACACTGATGAAAGAAATCAAAGAGGACACTAATAGATGGAGAAATATACCATGTTCATGGATCGGAAGAATCAATATAGTGAAAATGAGTATACTACCCAAAGCAATTTACAAATTCAATGCAATCCCTGTCAAGCTACCAGCCACATTTTTCACAGAACTAGAACAAATAATTTCAAGATTTGTATGGAAATACAAAAAGCCTCGAATAGCCAAAGCAATCTTGAGAAAGAAGAATGGAACGGGAGGAATCAACTTGCCTGACTTCAGGCTCTACTACAAAGCCACAGTCATCAAGACAGTATGGTACTGGCACAAAGACAGACATATAGATCAATGGAACAAAATAGAAAGCCCAGAGATAAATCCACACACATATGGACACCTTATCTTTGACAAAGGAGGCAAGAATATACAATGGAGTAAAGACAATCTCTTTAACAAGTGGTGCTGGGAAAACTGGTCAACCACTTGTAAAAGAATGAAACTAGATCACTTTCTAACACCGTACACAAAAATAAACTCAAAATGGATTAAAGATCTAAATGTAAGATCAGAAACTATAAAACTCCTAGAGGAGAATATAGGCAAAACACTCTCAGAAATAAATCACAGCAGGATCCTCTATGATCCACCTCCCAGAATTCTGGAAATAAAAGCAAAAATAAACAAATGGGATCTAATTAAAATTAAAAGCTTCTGCACAACAAAGGAAAATATAAGCAAGGTGAAAAGACAGCCTTCGGAATGGGAGAAAATAATAGCAAATGAAGCAACTGACAAACAACTAATCTCAAAAATATACAACCAACTTATGCAGCTCAACTGCAGAAAAATAAACGACCCAATCAAAAAAATGGGCCAAAGAACTAAATAGACATTTCTCCAAAGAAGACATACGGATGGCTAACAAACACATGAAAAGATGCTCAACATCACTCATTATTAGAGAAATGCAAATCAAAACCACAATGAGGTACCACTTCACACCAGTCAGAATGGCTGCGATCCAAAAATCTGCAAGCAATAAATGCTGGAGAGGGTGTGGAGAAAAGGGAACCCTCCTACACTGTTGGTGGGAATGCAAACTAGTACAGCCACTATGGAGAACAGTGTGGAGATTCCTTAAAAAATTGCAAATAGAACTCCCTTATGACCCAGCAATCCCACTTCTGGGCATACACACCGAGGAAACCAGAATTGAAAGAGACACATGTACCCCAATGTTCATCGCAGCACTGTTTATAATAGCCAGGACATGGAAACAACCTAGATGTCCATCAGCAGATGAATGGATAAGAAAGCTGTGGTACATATACACAATGGAGTATTACTCAGCCGTTAAAAAGAATTCATTTGAATCAGTTCTGATGAGATGGATGAAACTGGAGCCAATTATACAGAGTGAAGTAAGCCAGAAAGAAAAACACCAATACAGTATACTAACACATATATATGGAATTTAGGAAGATGGCAATGACGACCCTGTATGCAAGTCAGGAAAAAAGACACAGATGTGTATAACGGACTTTTGGTCTCAGAGGGAGAGGGAGAGGGTGGGATGATTTGGGAGAATGGGAATTCTAACATGTATACTATCATGTAAGAAGTGAATCGCCAGTCCATGTCTGACGTAGGGTGCAGCATGCTTGGGGCTGGTACATGGGGATGACCCAGAGAGATGTTGTGGGGAGGGAGGTGGGAGGGGGGGTCATGTTTGGGAACGCATGTAAGAATTAAAGATTTTAAAATTAAAAAAAATAATAATAAATAAAAATAAATAAAATAAAATAAAATAAAATAAGGCCTTTCATTTGCTATTCAAAAAAAAAAAAAAAGAAGTTTTAGCCACAGCAATCAGAGAAGAAAAAGAAATGAAAGGAACCCAGATTAGAAAAGAAGTAAAACTCTCAGTGTTTGCACATGATATGGTCCTCTACATAGAAAACCCTAAAGACTCCACCAAACAATTACTAGAGCTAATCAATGAATACAGTAAAGTTGCAGGATATAAAATTAACACAGAGAAATCCCTTGCATTCCTATACACTGACAATGAGAAAAGAGAAAGAGAAATTAAGGAAACAATTCCATTCACCATTGCAACAAAAAGAATAAAAAAAAAAAACTCAGAAATAAATCTACCTAAAGAAAAAAAAGAGCTATATATAGAAAACTATAGAACACTGATGAAAGAAATCAAAGATGGCACAAATAAACGGAGAAATATACCAAGTTCATGGATTAGAAGAATCAATATAGTTAAAATGAGTATACTACCCAAAGCAATCTATAGATTCAGTGTAATTCCTATCAAGCTACCAATGGTATTTTTCAGAGAATTAGAACAAATAATCTCACAATTTGAATGGAAACACACAAAAAAACTCAAATATCCAAAGCAATCCTGAGATATAAGAATGGAACTGGAGGAATCAACTTGCCTAACTTCAGCCTATACTACAAAGCAACAGTCATCAACACAGTATGGTACTGGCACAAAGACAGAAATATATAGTTCAATTGAACAAAATCGATAGCCTAGAGATAAATCCATGCACCTACGGACACCTTATTTTTGACAAAGGAGGCAAGAATATACAATTGGGAAAAGACAATCTCTTTAACAAGTGGTGCTGGGAAGACTGGTCAACCACTTGTAAAAGAATGAAACTAGAACCCTTTCTAACACCATACACAAAAAATAAACTCAAAATAGATTAAAAATCTAAATGAAAGACCAGAAATTATAAAACTCCTAGAGGAAAACATAGGCAAAACACTCAATGACATAAATCACATGACCTACCTCCCAGAGTAATGGAAATAAAAGGAAAAATAAACAAATGGGACCTAATTAAGCTTAAAAGCTTTTGCACAACGGAGGAAACTATCAGCAAAGTGAAAAGATAGCCTTCAGAATGGGAGAAAATAATAGCAAATGAAGCAACTGACAAACAACTAATCTCAAAAATATACAAAGCACACCTGCAGCTCAATTTCAGAAAAATAAGCAACCCAATAAAAAAATAAGCCAAAGAACTAAACAGACATATCTCCAAAGAAGACATACAGGTGGCTAACAAATACATGAAAAATGCTCAACATCACTCATTATAAGAGCAATGCAAATCAAATCACAATGAGGTACCATCTCATGCTGGTCATTATGGCTGCTGTCCATAAGTCTACAAAGAATAAATGCTGGAGAGGGTGTGGACAAAAGGCAACCCTCTTACACTGTTGGTGGGAATGCAAACTAGTACAGCCACTATGGAGAACAGTGTGGAGATTCCTTAAAAAACTGGAAATAGAAGTGCCTTATGACCCAGCAATCCCGCTGCTGGGCATGTACACCAAGGAAACCAGACTTGAAAGATACACATGTACCCCAATATTCATCTTAGCACTGTTTACAATAGCCAGGACATGGAAGCAACCTGGATGTCCTTTGGCAGACAAATGGATAAGAAAGCTGTGGTACGTATACACAATGGAATATTACTCAGCTATTAAAAAAAATTCATTTGAATCTGTTCTAATGAGGTGGATGAAACTGGAGCCTATTATACAGAGCCTATTTTACATCAGAATGAAAAATACCAACACAGTGTATTAACACATATATATGGAATTTAGAAAGATAGTAATGATGACGCTATATGAGAGACAGAAAAAGAAAGATAGATATAAAGAACAGACTTTTGGACTCTGTGGGAGAAGGAAAGGTTGGGATGATTTGAGAGAATAGCATTGAAACATGTATATTATCATACGTGAAATAGATCGCCAGTCCAGGTCTGATGCATGAGACAGGGTGCTCAGGGCTGGTGCACTGGGATGACCCTGAGGGATGGGATGAGGAGGGAGGTGGGAGGGAGGGTCAGAATGGGGAACACATGTACACCCATGGCTGATTCATTTGAATGTATGGCAAAACCCAGCACAATATTGTAAAGTAATTAGCCTCCAATTAAAATAAATTGATAAAAAATTAAAAATAAAATTGTTATTCCAAAGATATTGTACTATATTACTGAAAAAGTTTATAAAATATTTTACACTGTTCTCCACAGTTTTTCTTCACCTTTCATTTCTAATATGTGATTTATTCAGAGATATCCTGCTGGGTTCAGTCTTAGAAATTTTCTGCCTCTTCAAACATTTCTAAGCCATTTCACTTAGATTCTTCATTTGGCTATTTTTTATAAGGCAATCTTGAAAAAATATTAGAACTACAAAGAAAATCTGTGATTCTGATTTTTTTTTCATGCAAAACGGCTCATCAGATTTTCAAATAGCCAATATGTCAGAAGTCATTTTCAAAGAGTGGTATTTAATGTGTAGAGGTGGTCAGGTTTGGCTGAGATTGCTACTATTAATCAGTACCTATATCTCTTTTGTATTTCCCAGGTGGGGTTCATTAGCATCGCCAAGTGATTTAAATTGTATAGGTTATTATGAGCATAATTCCAGATGGTTGAAAATCTGCAGACAAAGGAAGATCATAAATTTGTAATATATGATTGTGGGAGTTAATTTCATTCCAAGTGGAATTAGGATTCTTGAAATTGACATAAGCTTTAACCTTTTGTTATTTCCATTAAAAATAGAAGGAAAAGCTCACTTATGCATAATGTATAGATCCTGAAGAATTATGGACTTTGAGAATTTATTAAAGGCATGATTTAAAATGAGCTACAGAGATCACAAGCATCCATAGGAACTTAGCTTCAGATACATTGGACAGAGCCTAAAAGATAGTTAGATACAAAATGAATACACTTCACATCAATAGGCATTGTCCTGTGCTTTTTAGATATAATAACTTATTTAATGTTAATGAGACTGGAAAGACTCAAAGACAAATAACTCTGGAGAAATGTAAAAATAATTCACAGAAGAGGCTACAGGCAAAGCTGTATCTTTAAGTCTGAAAGGAGTTTCAGCAGGTAGAGATGGATGGAAGATAGGGCACCTGCCAGGGAAAAAAGAATCATATTAAAGTCACAAAGAATGAATACATAAACCCATTTGGAGGTCAGGAAATTATCCACTGCAGATAGAGGATAAAGTGCTTGAAAGAAAGAGTGAAGAAAAATAGTTTAAGAAAACAGGGTCTGTAATTTAGGATGTGGTCATATTATGAAGGACCTTTATGTTTAGTTTGAGTGCTTTCCTTGAAATGCATTAGCTATTAGGCAGCACTCTGACATGATTACATTTAGATTTTAGAAATAATCCTCTGCTGGGGAGATAGCAGGTGGAGAGGAATGGAGAGAAACATGGCACAGAATTTGTTCAAGAAGCCAAAGGAAGGAGACAGAAACCTAAGTGAAGGCAGCAGCATCAGGGGTGAAGGAAAGGGAAGGTCTGAGGCGCACTCCAGAGAAAGAAGCAACAATTTTTTTTCAACGGGACTCAGGATATATTTTTTTGTTGACAAGAATTGATGATGTGAGCAGGGAAAGAAAAAAATATACAGAAATAACAGTGACTAAGCATTTCCTTGACCTACTCCAATATTCTTGGGCTTCCCTTGTGGCTCAGCTGGTAAAGAATATGCCTGCAATGCAGGAGACCTGGGTTTTATCCCTGGATTAGGAAGACCCCCTGGAGAAGGGAAAGGCTACCCACTCCAGTATGCTGGCCTGGAGAATTCCATGGACAGTATAGTCCATGGAGTCACAAAGAGTCAGACACAACTGAGTGACTTTCATTCACACTTACTCTAACTACTAGTGTGGTCATGGCTTCCCAGAAGGTCAGTAGATCAGCACCTAAGATATCTTTCTGAGTAGGTGGCTCTGCACTCAGGTATTTGTATTTGTTAGGTGGTACGTATAAGAATTTTCATACATTTGAAGGTATTAATGCATATGTTTCCAAAGAAAATTTCAAATGCCTTTCTCTTAGAAATAGCTTAACAGAACACAAAATAAAACAGAACAATAAAACTAATTGGGCAGAAATAGGGTGAATACAAAAGTCACTTTACATTCACTGGCAAACCCTGGCAGTCAATCACATGTTGCTCAGGCAAATCTATTTTGTTAAATGAAGACATTGACTATCAATATGGAGGTATTCAATATATATGATTTCCCCCCTAGACTCCACTACTATTACTTATTAAAAAAATATTTCTAGAACACTTGCCTGTGTATAAAATACTGGAGATTGATCACATACATTAGTCAGACTACATCTTCCAGAAACTACCAAGATGAAAATCCTTATGAAAGAACCAACAACCTTCTGAAATATTTCTCCTCAGTGAATTTGCACTGTGACCTGACATTTATTACTGACACATCAGAGATAGATATTTTGGGGTTGATTTATAAGTAAAGTGCCTCATGCAATCCGTCTTGAAGTTTATAGATCCAAACTCAAGATGCCAGAGCAATTATTGCCAAAATCTTCAAAAATTACACTGATCAGTTTATTACTTTTTGATTTTCATCTATCACAGGAACTTTGGAAATTAATGAAATGATAATGCTACAGAGTTATGCAAATATCCCTTGAAAAGGAGAGATCTAATGGGTGAATCATACACCTCAAGGGAACCACAAATACTCTTAGCTTATTAGTCATTCCTTTATAAGCAATTGTGTTTCTGTAAATTAAAAATGATTTTTGTTGTGTACTGAAAATTTTTCTCTCAGTATACAACAAGATGATATTAATGAATATAAAACAAAAAATTAGATCATCATATTTGCATTTGTTCCCAGGTTTTGCTAACTGCTGTGTATCTCTGTAAATAAATCTTGAATCTACTTAAGTGCTCTTTGTAACAGGAAAAACTTTTAATAATGTCAGTGTATTTTTATAACAGCTTCCAATGTACAGCTAAATAAGTTAGTCCTATTAAACATGAGCACTTTGTTAAACTTTTATTAAAGAGGAAGATACAGCAAAGATTATACCCTACTCAGAAACTTGGGCAAATCAGTAAAAATTATTTTTCATATAAACTTATTTATATCTTATACTTATCAAGTTTTATTTACTTATTTATATTTATACTTATTAATTTTACTTCATATAAACAAACTTATTTCATATAAACAAACTTATTTAATAAAGAATTTAGTACAATATGTGGTTGTAAGTATCTAGTATAAGTTGTGATTGAATTTTAGTTTGAAGTATTTAATAAATGTTTCCTGTATATCCCTTCTCTCAGACATGTTTCCTTGTCCCCTTTATATATCGTAGATTTTATATATCACTTCATAAGCAATCAGAAAGACTATACATGGACAGAAATCCACGTGTCCAAGCAAGATTTTCCACCCTCAGGAAATAGGGCTGCAGAGCTGGTGCTAAAGTCCCTTCTTTACCTCTTGCTTGTATGACACTGGGAACATTCTTAACTGCATTGTGCCTCAGACTTCCTACTGGTGAAATGGGCATAATGTTAGATGTTATCGTTCAGTCATTAAGTCATGTCCAACTCTTTGTGACCCCATGGACTGCAGCAATTCAGGCTCCTCCATCCTTCACTATCTCCCAGAGTTTGTTCCAATTCATGCCCATTGAATTAATGATGCTATCTAACCGTCTCATCCCATGCCTCCTCCTTCTCCTTTGCCTTCAGTCTTTCCCGGCATCAGGATCTTTTCCAATGAGTCAGCTCTTTGCATCATGTGGCCAAAGTATTGGAGCTTCAGCTTCAACATCAATCCTTCCAGCAAATATTCAGGGTTGATTTCCTTCAGGATTGACTGGTTTGATCTCCTTGTTGTCCAAGGGACTCTCAAGAGTCAACAGCATCACAGTTTGAGGATGTCAATTCTTCGGTGCTCAGCCTTCTTTATGGCTCACCTCTCACATCCATACATGACTACTGAAAGAACCATAGCTTTGACTATAAAGAACTTTATTGGCAAAGTGACATCTCTACTTTTCAATGTGCTGTCTAGGTTTGTCACCGCTCTCCTTCCAAGAAGCAAGTGTCTTTCAACTTCATAGTGATTTTGGAACCCACGTCTGTCAGTGCTTCTGATTTTCCCCTTCTATTTGCTGTGTATAATATTAGTACCTGCCTCAGTTTTCTATGATATGAAATGAGGTGATTCAATGAAAATTCTTTGTAGAAGTGACTGTTCAAGTAACTCTAGGTTAATAAATGTTGGCTATTGTTGATAAGAATTGAACTATGGACACAGGAAAAGAAAATGAAAAACCTAAAAATCTAAATAATGGGATGGATAAATTCCTGGTAGACCAAGAAGACCTCTCCATCAAAACTACCTGAGAGCAGAATGGGAAGTCTGCTACCTGAAGGTAGAAGCAAAACAATTTTTTCTTTTACCACTGAAATCTCCTCTGAATTAGAAATAAAAAGTCTGTACTAGTATCATTAGTCCATATAGGAACTCCCCAGAAAGTTGATTGGAAACTGGAAAATGGAAATGATACCTGTACATTGCATCTTGAAAAATTTAATTCCCAAAACTTGAGTGTGGATAAAGAGAAAAAGACCTTGGGTAAGAGTTCCTCCTGGTGATTGTATAGCAGTACCAATACTTTAATACAATATAATACAGCAATACCAAAAATTCTAACATTTATTAAGCAGTCAATATATACTGGATGCTGTATGATACCTAATTCAAGAAGTATATGGTATTAAGTATGTAGGTGCTATTTAGTCCTGAATATTCATTGGAAGGGCTGATGCTGAAACTGAAGCTCCAATACTTTGGCCATCTGATGTGAATAACTGATTCATTAGAAAAAGCCCTAATGCTGGGAAAGATTGAAGGCAGGAGGAGAAGGGGATGACAGAGGATGAGACGGTGGGATGGCATCACTGACTCGATGGAAATGAGTTTGAGTAAACTCTGGGAGTTGGTGATGAACAGGGAAGCCTGGCATGCTGCAGTCCATGTGGTCGCAAAGAGTTGGACACAACTGAGTAACTGAACTGAGCCGAACTTCCATCTGCAACCTTGGTAATTTACCTATATCCAATGATACTGTCAACAGATCATTGAAAATTCTCTTGGTAACAGACTCATACAATCTAAATGTGAAAGTGGTTAATAAAATAAGAGCAACCACGATGCTAATCTATGACAACAAAAATTATTTATAGATGCAAGAACATTCCTAGTGTATACATCCAGCACCTTGTCTCATTTTAGGCAAACTTAAATGAAAAGCCAAAAACTGATGAAGAGTTAGCTCAGTGTGTAAGTGCAGTATTGTGATGTATAAGAAAAATAAATATTTGATCTTCAGAAGACCAAAACATATTTCACACATGTATTTGGTCTTTTCCCATAGTTCCTGGCCCAAAACCCTTGCAGTTTCCTAAATGAGCCACGAATTTGTCTTTTTTTTATGTTAATAAGGTGACTTTTGGACCCCCACCTAAGTATGAGGGCTGGTTGCCAGGGGAACCAATCTTGTGATTAGAGGGTTGGAACTTTTGGTCTTATCTCCCTGACCTCCAGAGATGGGAGAGGGGGCTGGAGAGTGATTTGATTGCCAGGGGCCAAAGCTGTAGTTAGTAAAGCCTGTGTAATGTAGCTTCCATGAAAACTCCAAAAGAGAAATTTTTGAGAGCTTCAGGATTGGTGAACACATGGAAATTTGGGGAGAGTGATACCCTAGGAGAGAGCATGAAAGGACCCTGCCCTTTCCTCATACCTTGCTCTGTGTATCTCTTCCATCTAGGGGTTCCTGGACAATAGTCTTTCATAATAAACTGATAATCTAGTGAGTAAAATGTTTTTATTATGTTCTTTGAGCTGTTCTAGCAAATTAATGGAATCCATGGAGGACGTCATGGGAACCTCCAATTTATAGTCAGTTGATCAGAAGTATAGGTAAAACATGGACTTGAACTGGCCACTGAAGTCCAAAGAGGGGGTCACTGAAAGCTACAATCTATAGCAGTTTCATCAGAAGTACAGATAATAACCAGAGCTTGTGATTGGCATCTGAAATACAGAGAATGGATGAGGGGGCACTCTTGCTGGACAGAGCACTTAACTTCCAAAATCTGAAGCTAACTCTGGGTAAATAGTGTCAGAATTCTGCTAAATTCTAGGAAACCTGCCTGGTGTACCAAGTATTGCTTGTGGGTGTATGAGGAAACCACCCCACAGCTAACAAACACATTGGAACTGGTATCAAAACACCCAATTTAGTGTGGACACAGAACAAAGGAATACAATATGTTGACTATTAACCTAAATTAGGCTTACTTTTGGAGAAGGCAATAGCACCCCACTCCAGTACTCTTGCCTGAAAAATACCATGGACGGAGGAGCCCCGTAGGCTGCAGTCCATGGGGACATGAAAAGTCAGACATGACTGTGCGACTTCACTTTGACTTTTCACTTTCATGCATTGGAGAAGGAAATGGCAACCCACTCCAGTGTTCTTGCCTGGAGAATCCCAGGGACGGAGGAGCCTGGTGGGCTGCCGTCTATGGGGTCACACAGAGTTGGACACGACTGAAGCGACTTAGCAGCAGCAGCAGACTTACTTTGCTGCAGCCATATGACAGTAGGAATGATTTTGCCTATACTCAGGATATTCAGATATAATTGCTAAGTTTCTCTCTTTTGCAGTAGAACAAGGATGTGTAGATGTTTACTTCCATAGGGTCCACTTCTGTAAGGCTTCATTGGCAACCAACAACACTCTGATTGAAATTTGTTATTTTGTTATGCTAAAACTTGCAATCAGGTTATATTCTTGTGCATACAGTCTGAAAGACAAAATATTTTGTCTCTTAAATATGAACTTGGGACTTCTTTTTTGACTTTAGAGTTTAATTTTCAGAGGAAAATTTTAATTCTTTGATTCTCAGTATCTAAGAATTTAAGGTACATACCTAATTGAGTTTTTAAAGTTTTGACTTGATGCAAAAAAAAAAAAAACTCTAGACCTAAAGTAAAATATTGAGTTAATCATCTGATTAGCAATATGCCTTCAATTAAGAAGCTTATTGTGCCCTATGTGAATTTACTATGCAATTCTTAGAATAGCCTAAGAATAATAATTATAATCACATAAAAAGTAAAAGCAAATGCAGCTGTGATCTGTTTCCTTAGAAGCTCAGCAAGACATATCCCATTTTTCTTGACTTTTAGTCTACGATTTTTAAACCATAAATAACTTCTTTTTGTACATTAGATTTAAATATGCATACTCATTCATCTCATTATTCTTAACCTGCATGAACAGCTGGATTTTTTACAAAAACAGAACTCTCTTTTTCTTCTACCCCAGAATGAGATGAGGGGATAATTTAAACATTTACAACAATATTTAAATGAAATGGCAAATAGGCAAGACGTAGATGCCTTTCTGAGCCTTCTACTCGAGCAGCTACTTGTTTTTCAGTCGGCAGAATGCTGTGCTCCTCTTAATGAAGCCCAAGTGTTTTGTATTGCTTGCCCTATAATTTTCTGGACAGCGTGAGTCAACAGAGAACTACACACTTCATTATCTTTTCAATGGACCTGAAAATTATTTGTTTAAAAATCTTTCCCACTGTCATTTTTAGAGGTGTTTGCAAGAATGATTGTTATAGATTTCCCTGTAATTATAATTTAAGAGTTGCTTCACATTCATTCTCTCCTATATATCAGTAAGAAACTGAACTTGAGGTTTAAAAATCACATCTTCTTTGGCTTTGTTTCTTTTCCCAAGAGTAGTCTGTTCTTTATTCATCAATATTTTGGTTCACAAACTACTCCCTTCTCATGAATTCATTATTCCCTTTTCATTCTCATAAGAGCACTTCATAGAGCATCTTCTGAGGGACAGATCGTACCATGCCCTTAATTTCTCTCTTCACTACCCACAAAATCATCACATAACAGTGCTGGAAATTTATCTAGTATGTAGAGCATTTCACTCCTGATGTCTTTTGATCTTGAAGAAGGCTATCGTTCTGGGGTCTTTTTTCTTTTTTGCCATACTTGCCCAGAGTACATTTCTAAAGTATTTTGCAACTCAGTTCTCCAAATATTTCTACTATTTTAAGAGTTTTAAAGAAATTCAATCATGGTCTATATATACAAAATATTTAAACCCTAGCCCAGAGTATCCAATCCCTTCTTTATTCTATCTAGATCTACACAACTGCTAATGAAATAAACCAATTTGAAATACCGTTGATTCCTAACATTATCATATTTTAATATCTGCTGCTGCTGCTAAGTCGCTTCAGTCATGTCTGAATCTGTGCAACCCCATAGACGGCAGCCCACCAGGCTCCTCTGTCCCTGAGATTCTCCAGGCAAGAACACTGGAGTGGGTTGCCATGTCCTTCTCCAATTTTAATATCTAGTACATTACTTTTTCTTCTCACAAAATAAATTCCTCTTCCTGTTATCATCTTTCCTTTCCTTATCTTTCCACAATGTGGCAGATAAAAGTTCTTGTCCCTGCCTTAAAGAAACTGGCACCCATCATCTCAAATCACTTTCTTTGCCATACCAATTTACACTAAAGAGCTTAAAAGGCAGCACCAAATTCACCTACCTACATTAGGATAGCAGGAAGGTAACAGGAAATGAGTAGACATATAAGTGAAAACCTTTTTTTCTGATGCTTATCAGCTTTTAATTTTCAAAAAAAAAAAAAAAAAGAAAGAAAAAGACCTGTTTGCATTAAAAAGTTTGTGATTTTTTAAATTCTGTGTTTTATTTGGAGCAGCCTTTATTTATACTACAGTAGAATTTAATGCTTTATCAAATTTGATGGAATTGTTTCTCAACATCTACTCCGTTATCCTCTGATCATCATTTTCAGACTCTCAACAGCTAGAGTTCTAGATTTGATTTAGATTCGGCCACAAGCAGATAAACTTGAAATGTGAAAACCAAAAGAATGAAAGGCATTTCCTGCTCCGCTGTTTATTCCAGTGAAGCACATTCCAGAAGATTTGGGATTTTTTTACAGTGATATTAGCAGTAGTCCCACGCTTCCATCTTCATAGGTCTGGAAAGCGTGTCATAGATATTTTCCTGATAATGATAATAATAGTGATAATTAATGATAATGGCAGTTACTTGGTTATGATAGTTGATTGTGGTGGTGGTATTAGTTCTGGCACCTGTCACTCTCTGCTTATAGATGAAGTGACAGCTCCTTGGGCTTCGCTTGTGGCTCAGCTGGTAAAGAATCTGCCTGCAATGTGGGAGACCTGGGTTTGATCCCTGGGTTGGGAAGATCTCCTGGAGAAGGGAAAGGCTACCCACTCCAGTACCTTGGCCTGGAGAATTCCATGGACCATGTAGTCCATGGGGTCCGAAAGAGTAGGACTCGACTAACCAAATGTCACTTCACTGCAGCATAGCTCTGAGAGAATTTACTAACCTGGAGCGTCTTTCTACAGTCTTCCATTGAGTCTCTATACAATTCATATATGATAAGAAATCCATTTTTGTTTTCTTTGGTCTGCATCTTAATAGTGACTGATAAAACAACTTGATGGCAAGATGGTTTGAAAGTAGCAGATTCTTGAGGGAATGAAAAATTATAGTTGATTAAATAACCTGGTTTAATTTTAAGCTGGCAGTGTTCCTACTAACATGAGATAGCTATGGGTAGTCTATGTCATGCAGTGTTAACGGGTTACTTGAATTATGAGAGGTAGTATACAAGATTATTTGAAGTAATAAATTTTAGAGCTATACAGCTTATGTTTGAATTCAGGTTCTACCATAAACTGGCTGTGTGGTTTGTAGTAAGTTATTTCATTTATCTGCATCACAATCTCCTTATCTCTATGATAGTACTAACTTAAAATTTTGTATGAAGATATATATATATATATATATATATATATGTATATATATATATATATATATATATATAAAGTGTCCAGAAAGATGTCTGGTAGGGAGTGCTTTTTATTAATTAAAAGTATTATCATTACTATTACTTTTTGGTAGTTGTTAATTGTCAATAATTGTGAGCTCTAAAATTATATTCTACATCCAAGCTAACAAGTTAGCCAGCCAAATTTTCTGAAAACTAGCAAAAAAACAAGATTCCTGGGTCAGAGACAGTTTTTTACTGAAAGCAAAAGCAACAGCCAGCATGTCCTGATGTTTGCAAGTGTTTCTTGAGGCCCCAATTTCTATAGAACAACAAAAAGAGATTCAAAAAACACCTGCACAGTGGGTTACATTATAAGAGAGGAACTTCAAGCTCAGAGGCTGAATCTTTTTTAATAGGCAATAAACCTGCCTGACTTATGCCTCAGAGAAACATATTATCTTTATCATACTGGGTTGTAAACAACTTGACTGTGCTACTATCTTTATCTTCCAAGGCTGTTTGTTATACAATTGTATTTGAAAAGAGTCTAGGACAAAGGCAGCCAGTGTCTTTGCTGACAAGATGTAGTGAAATGTGAATGACTCATGGAGAATTGTTTCAAAAAGATTTGCCTTTTATTTCTACACCATCTTGGCTTCTGGTGAATTTTTCCATGAGTATATGCCACTTTGTTGATAAATTTAACTGATCAAGGCTTGGATTATATCTGTTCAGTTTGTCTCACACAACATTTAAGAAGGGCCATCACCAACTCCTCTTTCAAGACAGAGGATGAAACAAACTTGCACTCCTGACCATAACCGTGGTCTCCCAGGTTCTCAAACACAATCACTGAACAAATCCCCTAAACCACCAAGAAAGCCAGGAATTTTTTTCTCTGTAAATGTTTGTATTAACCTCTCTCCTTGTCTTGAGCAGTTTATCTATGTAGAACAGAGTGTGTTAACAATTGCACAGACTCTGGCTTAACCCTCAAGGGGGCAGTAAAGTTGAGGATTACCTGAATGTCCTTTTGAGTCAAGGAAATGTCATTGATCATTTCAGGGAAAGTCAGGAAACAAACTTCCTACTACCTTTTCTAATTGTATGCCTCCCATTATAGGAATAAACTGTCCTCAGGTTATCTATAAATAATGAGCTGGTTCTCTCTCAGGAAACCCCTCGAACAATCAAGGATAACCTCATTTTGGAAAGAGCTCTATAATCTGAGGGCTAAATGATCTACTGGCAGTGTTTCCTAAAATACTTGAAGGTCTCTAAAGTACAATTCACCATGTTTTAAGGAGGAAAGGAAGTTAGTGTCTGGTTTCCCTACAAGAATTATAGTCCTGGAACACATTTGGTCCATGTGGAAAGAAAGTGTGATTTGCAGTTGTCAGGACAGTCCAACTGGGACCTATGTAAACTGAGGGGCACAGGTTAACAATGCATCCAGTGTGGCTGAGAACAGAAGAAACATAAAATGTTTAGAGGAACAGAAAAGTTATAAATATGAACCATAGCTTCATCATCAGTTAGAAAACAATGAACAGAAATACTTACTCATAATTTCTTTCTTGATCTGTTACATATAGATATACTTTCTTGCTTTTTTCTCTTCCTTTGGATCATATTTCACATAGCCTATGGTTGTAGGCATAGGCTTTATGCCATTATAGAATGTCAATATAGAATTTTGACTGTATTAATGAATATTGTGAAGAAGAAAATGGCAACTCACTCCAGCATTCTTGCTGGGAAATCCAATGGACAGAGGAGCCTTGTGGTTACATCACAGGGTCACAAAGAGTCAGACACAACTTAGCAACTAAACAACAATAAGCCATCTCTGGGGCTTCCCAGGTGGCTCAGTGGTAAAGAATCCACCTGTCAGGCGGAGACATGGGTTCAATCCCTGGGCTGGGAAGATTCCCTGGAGAAGGAAATGGCAACCCACTCCAGTATTCTTGCCTGGAAGATCCCATGGACAAAGGAGCCTGGTGGGCTATAGTCCATGGAGTTGCAAAGGAGTCAGATATGACTGAATGACTAAACAGCAAACAAAAAAATGAGTATTAACACTGAACACCTTCCAGAGAAAGTTTATATCACTGCTGGATTTTTTTTTTTTTCCTTTTAGAAACGTGCTGAAAATATTTTTTCCTGTTCAGTGATATTTATTGTTTGGTCGCTGAGTTGTGCCCCTTTTCAACCATCCGGCTCCTCTGTCTATGGGATTCCCCAGGCAAGAATACTAGAATGGGTTGCCATTTCCTTCTTTGGGGAACCTTCCCAACCCAGGGACTGAACCTGTGTCTCCTGCTTGGCAGGCAGATTCTTTACCTCTGAACACTAGGTAAATCCTTTGTTTGATGTTAGCTTGTTATTTCTATTGTATGGTTTCTTTTTCTTTTTGTGTGTGTGGTAGAGTTAAATATGGAAAGAAGAATACTTTTGGAATTTGAATAGTCAAATGGGTAACCTGACAGTCAAAGACTTCCTATATTTTCAAGTGTGAAAGATAAACATTATACAACTCAAGTTCTGGCTGATTTAAGTTTGACAAATCAGATGCAATTCTGTGAGATTTGGAAGACTGATGCAGTCTGAAGAATGTGCTTCTGTTGTTTCAGCTGTTTCTGTTAGCAAGCAGAGTGCTAATGGCAGGTGATTTTACTGTGGCAATGTTAGCAAACGTCCCAGTCACTAATCTTACAGATATTAAAAAGGAAGCAGGACACAACATCAATTTTCCATTAAACACTGTATGTGGCACAATGTGGTTCTGGACCAAAGAGCATCATATTAGCTTCCTGATTGAGATATTCTTGATGTGGTTGTGGTGTTTCACAGGTTAGACCAGTCATTTCTTAATCATAGAAGAGACAGCAGCTTAGCTGGCCTCATACTAGAGTGAAGATATTGAAAATTTTCCTGTACGTTTATCTCATATTCTATTTTATTAACCTTCTGAACAAATCTGTAGCATCTTTCTAAAACTCTATAATAAATTATTACCTGCTTAAAATGGGTATAGTGGGCTATTTTCTACAACTGAAATTTGATTACATAATGGTTAATATATTTTC
The DNA here is from genome assembly GCF_042477335.2 of Ovis canadensis. Taxonomy (NCBI): domain Eukaryota; kingdom Metazoa; phylum Chordata; class Mammalia; order Artiodactyla; family Bovidae; genus Ovis; species Ovis canadensis. The sequence goes on from NC_091250.1 coordinate 81,181,725, forward strand.
TGTAGACACCTTTAATGTCTTATAAGTACAGCTCATAGAAGGTAAATACCTTTCATGTTCCTGTATATTTTCTTCTAAAATAATCTTCAGTAATTCTAGTTCCTTCAAAACTAAAATCAAAATAAAGCCATTACATTTGATTGCTTTGAGTTATCATCCTACTCAGCCACTGGATTTTTTTTAACACTTTCTTATTTCAGAAACAAGCACAACGCTTATAAAGATATTTTCAGTTTTCCCATGAGTAGTTAATTACAAATAATTTTTAATAGCAAATATGAATGTGATGGCCACAGCTACATTTTGATGTCTGCAATCTTAAGATGTTTTCTGTGATTCTGTCCTATTATTCAGTTGAATAAAAGAAGGCACAACTATCACAGACAATGATGGCAGATTGAATGTTGTTGCCACGTCGTCAAGATGAAGCCATTCCCCTCTGAGCTTTCAAGCAAAATCTGGCTGAAGTCAAATGCTAGCTTTTCTTTTTAGAGACTCTTCCAGTCAGGTAGTCTGCTAACATGTACTGAAGACATTGTGTATACAGAGAACTGAAGTCTGCAACAGAGCACAGGAAAAGCTGTTACAAGAACATTGTTTTAAAATGGTGACTCTGACTAGACCTTACTCTTTTATATGACTGAGGCTATATGCAGAAAATTAATCAAACAAAATCTCAGGGCAGCATCTGAAGGCATTCACTTGATTCAGATTCCTGGGGTTCCTTCCCTACTGCTCTGCCCCAGAGCATGGCGTTTCATCCTGGACCTTTCAGGGGATTAACATGTGATATTTGTGAAGTTTTACTAAATATCTAAATAATTTATGCTCATATGAATTCTTTTCAAGGCAAGATAATTATAGAATTGCTGTGTAATTTAATGGAAAGACTATGGAATTTAAAATTCAGAATATTATAAATGTGGTTTTAGGCATGTTACTTAGCCTTAGCCCCAAAGAAATTATCCGGAATGCAGGACAGAGTTAAAGGCATGGAAACCATAAGAAGACATTTAATGAAAATGGAGGATAAAGTAAGATGATATAATATATATCTAATGGGCACTGTGGGTCTTCCTAACTGGTGCAGTGGTAAGGAAACCTCCTGCCAGTGTAGGAGGCACCTGAGATGCAGGTTCTATCCCTCCATTAGGAAGATCCCCTAGAGAAAGAAATGGCAACCCACTCCAGTATTCTTGCCTGGAGAATCCCTAGGACAGAGGAGCCTGGTGGGCTACAGTCCATGGGGTCAGAAAGAACTGAAAACAACTGAGCAACTGAGCATGCATGCCATGGGCACTCCAGAAAGAAAAGAGAAAGAGGATAGAGAAGAAAGATAGTTGTTTAAAGAGAGTATAACAAAAAAAAAAATTCAGAACTGATAAAAAGTAACAGTCCTCAAATTCAATGAATCTCACTGAATTTCAATTGAAAGTTTTGAAAATGATGGGCATAATCCTCATGGATAAGAATATTATAGACTAATGGGGAAAACACATATTGAGTAATCATGAGCAACATAAGAGCCCAGTGATGAGCACAGGGGCATGAAATCAGGCACAAGTGTTCAACAAAGGTGATATGTATTTTCATGCAAAGTCCAGGTCAGTGGGAACAGTGTGGAAATAGTACTAGCTTCACTACATAAATAGGGTATGCAACAGGACTTCTCTCCTTCAGTGCAATGCCTATTAGCATGATAGTTGAGAAAAGCAAGCATGAAATAATGTGGAGCTTAATTTTGCCTGACATAGTTTTATAGTGTTAGCAAACTTTGTCTATGCTTTGCTCCAATCAAATAACAAATTGTTACCTCATATTTCAATTCTATTGTTATTACAAAATTAGCTATAACTCTATCAAATTCAAAGTACTAAAGTTCAATATTATAGAAATTGTAATAATGTATGCTTAATAGCAAGTCATTAATAATGACATCCTGTATAAATAGAACTTCATTCTTTTGAGTAGAAAGTGAAATTATAAAATCATTATTTCAGAAATTAGTACTGTAACACTTTGAAATATGCTAATCAAATGAGCTTATATTAGATATGTAGGATGTGATCACTATTCTAGTATCAAAATTTATTATGTGAAATTCTTTGAATAAAGAAGCAGTAATATACTGAATGCACATTTAGCTATAAAATTTATATTAAGGGTAAATGGCAAATCTTATTTTTTGGAAACAGGGAAGACCAAGTCATCAAATTTTAATTGTTATTTCTCTTTAGTCAATTTCAACTTTATTTCATCGATTATGAAAGTGTACGTGTTAGTCTGTTCATAGAATTCTCCAGGCAAGAATGCTAGAGTGGGTAGCCATTGCCTTCTCCAGGGGATCTTTCAGATTCAGGGATTGAACCTGGGTCTCCTGCATCGCAAGCAGATTCTTTACCATTTGAGCCACCAGGGAAGCCCTCAACCATTACACCTAATATTACTGTTATGAAGCATGCATTATGAGCATAATGGGTAATGAAGATAGGAATATATTCTAGTTCCATGCTTGGTAGTCAACAGGAACTTGATTTCCCTCATTTACAACACATGTTTCAATTCCACTCCAGTTCTGTTCACCTCTTCACCCTCTTGTTCTGACCTTGTTCCTACAGGTTTGAATCTGTTGATTGTTTGTAATTCTCCTGCAATATTATTTGCCGGAATAATTTCTGTTTGATGCTAATCATCAGTATCTTTCCAGTCCTGGATCATTCAAGACAGGAAACAGAGAAAGTAAAACTTTTAACTCCATAGAACATCCTTTGAAACCTCAGTTCCTCTGTTTCTGAATCTGTTAGATTTTGACTTATATTTGAAATGTAAAAAAAAAAAAAAAAGTTTTTAAAAGCTGAACTTACAGTAATGGAAATAGAATAGTGGTATCATAGTCTTAAGCATAGTGGGAAAAGGGAAATAAATAAATAAGAGTAATGGTTGTGACGGGCTGGGAGCGGGAGTCATGAGGAGCTACAGTTTAACTGGCTACGGTTTCAATTTGCAAGATGAAAGGTGTTCAGGAGATAGTGGTGTGATGACTGCACAACAATATAAAAATGTACTTAATACTGCTCAACTGTACACTTAAACTGTTCAGTTCAGTTCAGTCACTCAGTCATGTCTGACTCTTTGCAACTCCATGAATTGCAGCATACCAGGCCTCCCTGTCCATCACTAACTCCTGGAGTTCACTCAGACTCACGTCCATCAAGTCAGTGATGCCATCCAGCCATCTCATCATCTGTCGTCCACTTTTCCTCCTGCTCCCAATCCCTCCCAGCATCAGAGTCTTTTCCAATGAGCCAACTCTCCGCATGAGGTGGCCAAAGTACTGGAGTTTCAGCTTTAGCATCATTCCTTCCAAAGAAATCTCAGGAATGATCTCCTTCAGAATGGACTGGTTGGATCTCCTTGCAGTCCAAGGGACTCTCAAGAGTCTTCTCCAACACAACACTTCAAAACCATCAATACTTCAGCGCTCAGCTTTCTTCACAGTCCAACTCTAACATCCATATGTGACCACTGGAAAAAACATAGCCTTGACTAGACGAACCTTTGTTGGGATAGTAGTGTCTCTGCTTTTCAGTATGCTATCTAGGTTGGTCATAACTTTCCTTCCTAGGAGTAAGAGTCTTTTAATTTCATGGCTGCAGTCACCATCTGCAGTGATTTTGGAGCCCCCCAAAATAAAGTCTGACATTGTATCCACTGTTTACCCATCTATTTGTCATCAAGTGATGGGACCAGATGCCATGATCTTCGTTTTCTGAATGTTGAGCTTTAAGCCAAATTTTTCACTCTCCTCTTTCACTTTCATCAAGAGGCTTTTTAGTTCTTCTTCACTTTCTGCCATAATGGTGGTGTCATCTGCATATCTGAGGTTATTGATATTTCTCCCAGCAATCTTGACTCCAGCTTGTGCTTCTTCAAGCCCAGTGTTTCTCAAGATGTACTCTGCATATAAGTTAAATAAGCAGGGTGACAATATACAGCCTTGACATACACCTTTTCCTGATTTGGAACCAGTCTGTTGTTCCATGTCCAATTCTAACTGTTGCTTCCTAGCCTGCATATAGGTTTCTCAAGAGGCAGGTCAGGTGGTCTGGCATTCTCATCTCTTTCAGAATTTTCCACAGTTTATTGTGATCCACACAGTCAAAGGCTTTGGCACAGTCAATAAAGCAGAAATAGATGTTTTTCTGGAACTCTCTTGCTTTTTCCATGATCCAGCGGATGTTGGCAATTTGATCTCTGGTTCCTCTGCCTTTTCTAAAACCAGCTTGAACATCTGGAAGTTCATGGTTCACGTATTCCGGAAGCCTGGCTTGGAGAATTTTGAGCATTACTTTACTAGCGCGTGAGATGAGTGCAATTATGCAGTAGTTTGAGCATTTTTTGGCATTGCCTTTCTTTGGGATTGGAATGAAAACTGACATTTTCTAGTCCTGTGGCTAATGCTGAGTTTTCCAAATTTGCTGGCATATTGAGTGCAGCACTTTCACAGCATCATCTTTTGGGATTTGAAATAGCTCAACTGGAATCCCATCACCTCCACTAGCTTTGTTCATAGTGATGCTTTCTAAGGCCCACTTGACTTCACATTCCAGGATGTCTGGCTCTAGATGAGTGATCACACCATCGTGATTATCTTGGTTGTGAAGATCTTTTTTTGTACAGTTCTTCTGTGTATTCTTGCCACCTCTTCTTAACATCTTCTGCTTCTGTTAGGTCTATACCATTTCTGTCCTTTATCGAGCCCATGTTTGCATGAAATGTTCTCTCGGTATCTCTAATTTTCTTGAGGAGATCTCTAGACTTTCCCATTCTGTTGTTTTCCTCTATTTCTTTGCATTGATTGCTGAGGAAGGCTTTCTTATCTCTTCTTGCTATTCTTTGGAACTCTGCTTATAATTTTCCTTTTCTCCTTTGCTTTTCACTTCTCTTCTTTTCACAACTATTTGTAAGGCCACCCCAGATAGCCATTTTCCTTTTTTGCATTTCTTTTTCTTGGGAATGGTCTTGATAAGCCTTAGGGTGACCCTATACAGGGTCATTGTGAAATCCTTCTGTAAATTGGTTAGGGGACAGGCACAATGACTTTTCAATATTGATAAACTCTTTCATTGTTCTATTTATCTGGCATTCCATGTATATTTTAATTAGAAAATAAAACTAGATTTCAAACAGTAAGTGCATGAGCAATTCAAAATTGATATGCTTCAATTATCAGTTTACATTTTTTCATTATACTACATCTTAAGACATGATTTAGAAATTCTCTATATTGATTTTTATTGATTCATGGAAGAAATGTTGTAACATTTCAATCATTTATGGAATAAGGTATTTCACAGAAGTGAATTTTCCAAGTAAATAACCCTAAGCAATTAAGTTCCAAATTTTAATCAAGCTTAGAATTTTAAAAATATCCATTTCGCTGGTTTCTCAAGCCAGAACACTGGATAGAATTAACATTTTCTCAAGTGCTATTTTTACTGCTTACATCAGGTTTTCAATTTTTCTAGTTTTCTATCTGTAACTGAGAACTTCCAAGAGTTAATACTGGCCAAAGAATATAAAACATTTTCCATCTGAGTGCAACAGTCTTCAAGGGCTATCAATTTTTGAATCTTACTGCTTTGTCAGCAGTTTCCTTGATTTTACAGTTGAAAGGTGAGGCAAAACTTCTAAGAAAACCCTTTGTAACCTCTGTTTTCACTTTCTGAATTGTTGAGGGCAAAGATGACATAAATGCTTCCATCCATAGCATGTTTTAATCTACATGAATTTGACAAAGCTTGGACAAGAAATTTCTATTGGGGAAACTACTTAGTGGTATTGACGAATGGGATTTTATACTGGCTATTATTTAAATGAGATGTGAATTTGAAGGTTAAATATTCACCTCATTATTTAAGTTGAATATACTTCTTTTCAGGAAAAACGTTTAAAAAATGTTAGGATAAATAATTTTTAAAACATTTAATTAAAATTATATGCTGAAAATGACAATTAGAATGTATCTTTTTAACATATATACTCACATTGTTTATAACTAATTCCAGGTCTACAGGGTACAAATTAAGATTAAGACTAATTTTAATTAATTGATTACTTTGGCCACCTGATGTGAAGAACTGACTCACTGGAAAATCCACGATGCTGAGAAAGATTGAAGGCAGGAGGAGAAGGGGATAACAGAGGATGAGATGGCTGGATGGCATCATCAACTAGATGGACATGAATCTGAGCAAATTCCGGGAGTTGGTGATGGACAGGGAAACCTGGCATGCTTCAGTTCATGGGATCGCAAAGAGTTGGACACAACTGAGTGACTGAACTGAATTGACTAGTTAATTGATTAAATAGTAAAAGAATGAATACTTTATTACACAAGGTTTGACAGCTTCCTTTGAATTCATTATATTATATAAAAACCTAACTTGTAACATTCATTACTTTTATGTTTGTTTTCCTTGATTAATATAGACTAAACTAAAAGCTACAGAAAAAGCAAGAAGTGTTCATAAAGAAACAGATTAGAAAAAGTCCATGATAGGTTTATAAAATGAAAACGTATTCATTCATGGCTATAGAGCAGAATTATTTGGGGAGTCTCATAACCCCTCCTCTCTCAAGATTCTGACTAGGGTAGAACCAGTGCTTTTGAAAAGTCCTCAGGTAATTTTAAAGTGTGGCTAGGGTTGTGAAATACTGTATGAGAACTTACCATACTAATAAAAACTGCCTTGTTATTTTAACTTTCTGACATTTAAAAACATTTAATTTCAGTGATATTAACAATAATAACAATGATTTAAAGAAGAAATAATTTCCATAATATTGCATTAAATTAAGGGAATAGATTCAACAGGCTGCAAGATTTCTGGTTAACAAATGGAATGATGAACTTGAGTCTATCTAAATAAAAGAAAATCATTTATTTTATTTAAGTTTCATGTAAATGTGACACATTTATGATAGAAGGGAGCTAATTATCTGGGTGAACTTTCATGTTTTCCATAGCACCGCTTTCTTAAAGTGTTAAACAAATCAATGTTAACTATTCATGATCCTCCCCCCTAAAATTTCAAAGAAGATTTGGACTTTTTATCTCACCCTATAACCTTTTTATTTAAAAAAGAAGGTTAAGAAACTGATAACATTTAAAATCACTACTATACAATTTTAGTGTTATATCCCAATATAAAAAGTCACATTTACAGTAAATTCAATTCTTATAAGCAAACATGTAATGAATGATTAGAGTACAAAAAAAAAAACCACAATTTTCAGATCAAATATATTTAAATTAATTTTAATAAGTACAAAAAAGATAACATTTAGCATTAATCTGCATGTGATTAATTAGGAATTTTTAAACAGCAAGCCTACTGACACATTCAATAAAGGTCAAATTATTTTACATACAAAAAATAGTGACTTTTCCCAGTTACAGCAAGGTCACAAATTACAAATATTATTAGCTCTAGAATGACTTTTTTCAAACTAGAAAACCTACCATACAAGCATATTGTCACCTTAAAATCTCAGATTAATGAATGCTCAGAGTTTAGTGTTGGAACCTTGTCATGCATTCTCTATGCATGTAGTTGTATTTTTAATATGTAGCAAGAGGAAAGCATTCCTTTCCATTTTGTTTTTTACTTTTCTGATTTAGCAACAAATATGAAGCTTTCTTGTTTCCATGCATGTGACCTCTAATGGGAATATTTCATGAAAGGTCACAATCCTATTTGGAGCACGCTAAAACCTGAATTTTTATCTGCTCAAAAGAATCTTTAAAAAATTAGATACCAATAAACTTGAAATCAATTGTGGAGCAGGTGTCCAAGATCTATAATCTAGCACTTATCCATGGATGGTAATGTTTAATTCATGAAAATTGTAACTCAAAGTTCAGTTTCATTTAGGTCTTTCCAATCATATGTTAAACTTCTTCACATATTATGCTGGGTTTAAAACACAGCCAACTGCTTCAACTATTGTGTTGAGTATTTAAAAGTAAATAATTGGGGACAAATCTTTAAGTCATCATCCCTAAAGTAATTCTGTGTCTAACACCTTTGTTTTGCTTTCCTGATACCATTTGTTTTCACAAATCAATTTTGTTAGAGTTACACTTATTTATCCAATAATATAAGCCTACTTTGGCAGCATGTTGTGGTAAACTAAGTCTTATAAACAAAGCATAAAAACCATTTTTTTATACCAACTAAGCTAATTTAACACAGTGCCAACACCAACATTTATATGGTGTCAGACTAGACTTCTTTCTATAAATAGTAATTTGTAACAAACTGATGAAATCAATAAATAATCCTTGAAGTTCAAGGACTTTGAATGTCACAGAACCAATAAGATAGCAAATAAATTATCTCCAACCCCTAAAGTAACTGTCATTTTTTTTTAAGAAATGAGAAAATAAAGGGGGAAGTGCTTAGTATTTTGTGTGCTTAATCAACTTCAATCTTTTTTTATACATTATTATACCTAATAGACCAACAAAGATAAATATAATATATTCCCAGAAACTAAACTGCAACCAAGGTTAGAGAATAGCTACTTTCACAAAAAATGGATTCTTAGTTGCTTTACAATTCAAAAAAGATATAGAACTAATCAATCACATATATAGATGACTTGTTATTTGCAAATGATCAACAGGATATTAAATGTAATAGAGGCTTTAACAAACTCCCATTGAGAAACTTGAAATTCAAAGATTTTTTTATCTTATCTTACAAGCACAATTGTTATATTATTTTAAATTTAATGGCTCAAAAGAGCCAACCAAAAATACATCAGAAAAATGTTTACACCTTTGTAGAAAGGATATTTCTAACTATGTGGGGCTCAAGACTAAGTTCCAGTGAATAAATTTGTTGGATCTATTGAAAAAAAAAATTCTATTGACTAAATTAATTACCAATTTAAAAAGAGCTACATTTGGAAGTACATTCATTATAAAAGAAATTGTTTCTATTTCATAAATTTGTTTACATTTCTCAAAATATTCTTTTATACTTGGAAAATACACACACCACATACACCCCTATTTCTAATCAAAGCTAAGGCCTTTTTAAAGGTTCTTTGAGAGTATTACTATAAACTGACACCTAAGCCTATTCCTTGGCATTTCCTACTGGCAATCTTAATTTATATATTAACTTCATCATAGAGAAAATGATTTGAAGTGGAGTATATAAGTATTAAAAAAAGTTCTTTATATAAACTGGCAAAATAGAATATTTGACCTAAATAAGGTTGAAAACTGTGATCTAAATATGTTGGATAATTAAGAATTTTTGAGAAAGTGATATAAACTTATAAGAAGTAGATTTTAATTACCTTTCCAAAATGCCTTTCACATGAACTTAATCTATCTTAGTATTTTGATCATGATGCTTACCTTGATAGACTCATGATTGTTAAATATCTCTGTATATACTTATGTATGTATAATTTCTCACTTTTCTTAGGACTTAAAAAGGGAAAGAGCCTCATTAGGTTTAACTAGCAATAAACATTTTTCAAGTAGGTTTTTCTGTTTGAATTATTTTCCCTTTTTTTGAGGTCTTAAATTCATTTTTGAATTTGATGAAAATATGAGTGTACAAATATTAATGAAAAAGATTAGTATCTTTCATATAAATGTTGAAAATGCAAGATTATGGATATTAAGTGTTTTATTAAATATTGAATTTCATTTTTAAAGCATGAATTCAATAGAGAAAAATATCATTATTTGTCTTATCCATACTGTTATGAGTGATTTTGATACAGTGTCTCTGGTCTCTAAGTATGCAAGTGTTAAAAAATAACCACACCCCTTCCCAGTTTTAATTTTATGCTTCTGGATACTTTGGATTAAGAAGAGGTAAACCCAAGGTTGCCAGAGACCTAAATTAAAAGGAAAATAAGTGCATTACAGGGTAGCAATCAATCAACTCATAATTTGAAATTCTGATTCTTTTCTATAGGCAAAAAAAAAAAAAAATCTGAGAATTGCTTCAAAAATATGCAGATGGATATAGGAATGCCAGAAGACTCATAGCAAGAAAACCAATATAATAAAGCTATTAATAAGGTCCCAAATTTCAAATAAGTCATAAATATTTTGGTATTTCACAGGCACTGTCTGAGTGTAATAAGTATGAAGCATTTGAAAAAAAAATTTTTTTTGATAGATGCTGAAGAAACATGACTTTGCAGAAGGTGGACCTCACATTAGAATGGTGACAGGCTATGTCAAAGTACAATATCAACAGACTCCATATAGCTTTGGGGCCCTTTTAGGATCTATGACATCATGGCAGAGTTGAGTTCCTTCAACCAGCCATATGAAAAGAGCCATATCATGAAAATTTTATATATATGCCAAAAAAGTATAAGTGAAATGATAGCTTTTGTGCTCTTTTTAAATAAACAATGAACTAATTAAAAAAAAAATTGGAAATGTGGCAATAGGGGATCACTTATCCAAACCTGAGATAAATTCGAAATAGATCCCTGAAAAGACTGCTAAATATTAAGACTGGCACTTTAAAAATCACTGAAGTTTAAAAAAATTATTTAATGGTTTTAATGGAAATATATTTATATTATATATCCATTTTCTATTCAAACAAATATAAACATAAATAGAAGAAAATAGCAAAACAGCCACCATCTTAGCACACTCATGATCTCATAATTCATTAATCAATTCTCAGTGATAAATTAACTTATATATTATATTTGGTCTTTGATTTAAAGTCTTTTACAAGAATGAGATGCACTTTGATTTTCAACTAAATTCTATGTACATGATATGAGTGGTATTAACATCATACCCATGGAATGGAAAATAGTAGCAGGTAAAAAATATTTGTTGAACAAATATTAGCTTAATCAGAGCAGTAACTATACAATAATGAGATTGTATCTCTCTATATGTACATGTATTTATCTACATTTTGTACATACCATAATTCTTTATGTTAATATACAACTGTATAATGATATTATGGGCCAAAAGATATCATGGGCCCAAAATATCATGGGCCATGATATTATGGGCCAAAGAGACCATTGTTACTTTATTTAAAATGTTTTCTGAATTATGAATCTTATTTTTTAATCTTATTTTTAATAAATCCATGTCACTTTTATTTTGTGTTTTTAAAAGGATTCATCAAAGGGAGAATAATTGTAAAGACCCTTGTTCTATAATTTAAGATCCTTTACCATGGTGCATCCTCCCTCTCTCCAGCAAGACTAAAGCTTCTGCAATTTATCTAAACTTTAAAATGCTAAGAAATGTGTTATATAAAAAAAAATAGAAAGTTAAAGAAATAATAGAAAACCCTGATCCACATGACTGGACTATCTCAACTGTCAGGATGTTATCAGGCTCAAATAAGATTTTAACAATTGAAACTAAAAATAAAAATAACAGTAATGATAACTTTTCTGGTCAATCTACCATAAATTTTAATAAATAGGTACCATCAATGTAGGAGCAGCCTTTTGCAAAGGTATAGATGAGTTTTTTCCTGTTGTCCTACAGAAACTGCTATTTACAAATATTTTTACATATGTACATATTTATAAATTTATAATGTATAGTCACACATTAAGGGGGAAATGCAGAACTTATAAGAACAATATTTTAAAATGTTTAATAATACATACCATACAAAGCATTTTTATTGCTTGCCTTCAAGCATTGTGTACTGTCTTAGACTACTGCACCCTTCCCTAAACCACCTGGAAGAGCTATGATATATTTAAATGTGTAAGAAAATAGGATAACTTCCATTGCAGTATATGAATAAAGTACACTTTAAAAAACTATTTAGATGACCAAAACAGTGCTTTGGAAGGGAATTAAACAAATACATTTTTGGCTCATGTAACAAGTTTATTTTATTAAAGATTATGGATTACCTTTTGTGAGGGCAAATTTTTAATGTCAAGGCTGTCTTCATGGCAAATTCTGTTAATAAGATGCATTTGTGACCTTGGTATTAATACAATCATGCAAAGCACATAACAGAATCACACTGAAACAAAAAAAAATGAATAAAATAAAAATTATAAATGAGGCAAAGGAATAGCAGTTTTGGCTATGATTTTGCTTGTTTCCATAAGATAACTCCTTTTATTGATTTTATGAACATACCTATTTATGCACTATACTGAAATACTGTACAAAACTGCAAGAAATGCCACTATTTGACTACTTATGTCTCTACAAAAACACCATCATAAAGGTGTATCTATTAGTAAAAGTCAACTAATAACTGCTAATGTATATGTGAGTCAAGAGGATTTTAAGTTTGCCCAAAATGTTGAGTCTAATAACATGAGACACAATTAATAATTTCTGTAACATATATCAGGGGCATAAAGAGTATTTTAAATTCTAAAAGGAAAATGAATTTTGCTCATTAATAATTAGTAATTATATAAAATTGAAAACTGTGGTTTCTAATTTAGCTAAATATTTGTGTATATATCTTAATTGAGCTAATTGTAGGTGTGTGTGTTTTGTTTGTGCATGTGAACTAATCCACAATCTGTTGGTGATGCTTTAAAGTTTCAGTTTAAAAATGTTCAACTCTTACCAAAACCTCTTCTCATATACAAAGCTGCAAATTTGAGTCAGAGAAATTTAAAGTTGCAATTTACAAAAGCAGAATTTACATTAATTCTTATCTGAAAGAGCTGCTTTCAAGACAGAAAAATGTGCCAATTAACTGCCCTGTTCTTTGTAATTAGTTGGCTTCTGAGTCCTGATGAAAAGAAGCCTTAAGGCAGAATTTGCAGTAAACAGGAAAGGAGAGAATCGTATAAGTGCTCGTATATACTCTGTGACACCTATGAATTCTCACTGATGGGAGTTTTTGGCACAATTTTCTAATCCAATATGAATGTTGCTCCACAGCAGCCAAACTGGATGTCTTTTCCAGTTTCCAGCACCAAGAAAATTTAGCTGATCAATTTCAATACAACACATACCTGGAAATACTAAGACCTATTTATCATCTTTTTTTTTTCTAATTTAAGGTAGTTTCCAATGATTAAAATAATCAGGAGGATTTCAATTATTACTTTCAAATAAACTCTGATGTGAAAAATGTGATGACCATGGCATTTCAATAGTTATTAAATCCTAGGCATACCGAACATCTTGTCAGGGTGATTCATAATTATTTGAATTTGTCATGCCGTAGTATGTACACGGCTATAGATACTAAAGAGAGTAATTAAAAGCTAATTTCAAATCTCTAGTTTTTCTTCAGATGTGTGCTAAGCTTCCAATTATATTAGCGGGGATTCTGAGCACTCGAGAAGGGAACTGACGTTGCAGATAGGAGGTTCTGTTATTTAGAGGAATTCATCTTGGAAAGACAATGTTATTTTACTTTATAATTAGGTAACAGTAGAAAATACTCCTATGTAAGACCTAAATCAAAAGGGTCCATAAAGGGTGGTATAGGATCTCCATTTTCATTGCTGTTAGAATAAGAGGAAATAAATCAGATCACCTGAAATCTACTTTAGACCAATTTTGAGGGTAAATCTTTTAAAAAGGCAATGGCTCATTGGGCATGGGGTGCCTTCTGCCATGAGTTAGCAAATGCGTGTCTCCATTAGAGGTCTATAAGCTATGATGCTATATACATACTGTACATGTTGGTTCACAAATTAGCAGTTATTAGTCAGACTGTACAACGCAAAACAAAACAAGTTTAATGTTGCTATACATCTCAAAGACAACCTGTGCCTAGAATCAAGGACTGACTCCTAATACAGGTTCTCTGTTTAAATATGTGGCCCAGTAAACTAAATTAAATGTACCAAACAAAACTGGGAAAACTATTCTAGACATTCTGTCAATTTTGCTGACGCTATTGAAGGTCTTCTTGGCTTCGGCTGGCTTGTTTTCTGGTTTCTTGTTGGGTTCTGGCGTGGTTGCGCTCTTGGAGATGGTGGAGAGAACCGGGTCTTTTGAAAGATTCGGGGCATAATTGGCAACAGCCACTGCATAAGCGTTGTTCTGTATCATCACAGAGGCTTTTTCTTTTTTCTAGTGAAAAAACACAAGAATTAACAGAATGTGGATTAAGACTTCTTAATATTTTCCAAACTCCAGTTTCAAATCCTGAAGAAAAGTATTGCGATAAGCATCATTATACATTAGAAAGAAGGAATTTAGGGAAATAAATGAAGTTAATTAAGTCCTAAAACCACAAGGGTGAGGAAATCCCCTGAGTAAATCAACAGTACCATTTTCCTGGAGAACCATTTCTTGTTGTTTACATAGAATACTTAAAAATACAACTTTAACAAAATGATACAACATTTTTGACTCTTATATGTTACTGAAATATTTGTTGAATTAATGAGTGAATGAATAAATGAAATATAGAAATAATTTAACAAGAGGAATGATCATCTGCAGTGAATGCTCTCAAATTTTGCACTGAAATTTAATTTCTTTAATTTCATAATAGGATATCTTCCCTTCATATCAAAATCATATTGGAATGCTTTTACTCAACGGTAGAAAATTGTATCCATATACAGATGGTAGGGTAATAAATACTAAAGACATTAAAGGAACATGAAACACAAATGTTTGGATTTCTGCCTAGCTCACCTACATCCTGTTTCTCCTTAAATTTCCCTGTCCAGTTCTCACCCACTCTGGTCTGGGCCACAGTTTTCTCCTGCCAGAACCAAATAGCATTCCTTTGTGTTTTTCCAGTTGGGAGATAATTAGTCAAACTACAGCCCCCATGGGGATTTTTTGACTTAAATTGGATGGTGTCATTTCTGAGCTTAAGTCTCATTTAAGAGACCGTCTCATGGAACTTAGAATGAAATCAACACTTCCTACCATGGTGTATTTTTTTTATTCATTATACATCAGTCTCATAGAAATCACTTGTATTCAGAGGATTTTTTTGCTTGGTGCCTTTAGCTATACTACCTCTGATAGTGACAGAGTATAAAGTAAGTAATAGGGATTTACTATTTACTAGTAAGACAGGGATAAAACAAGTAATTAAATAGTTAATCCCACTAAGGAATTGTGAGTAAAGAAAAAAGTGTGAGATCCCTGCAAGTTAATGATCACTCTAGAAAGCAGGTTGGCTTAACCACAAAACCAACCAGGCTTGCTTAGCAAAACCAAGCAACAGAAGGAAGAGACATGCCCCCAAACAATTAAACAATTGTGGCATGAGACCCACATCCTGCCCAGTGAGCTTAATAAATTCATGATTCCCAGGACACACTCCTCTGAATACACTAAAAACAAAAATATAAGGAAAGGGTAACATTATACTAAAACCTGAGATGAGTTACCATTTTTAGCTCGTGTTGCCAGCTTTTATCCATTTCCACTGTGCCATGACAATCCAGGCTTGATCATGTAGGGACAAGAAAACTCCCCTTCTTGACATGGAGGAGGAACTAATTACGGAAATAACATGGCTATTCAAAAAATGAGGAATAAGGTGACCTTCACCCTCTCCCCACTCTTCCTTTGATTATAAAACTAGCCCACTAAGTCCTTGGGGTATGGTACCCTCTCACCTGCCCACTTTTAAGTCTCATGAACATCTTATTCTAATGAATCACTTCTTATCTATCACTTTGCCTTTCACTGAATTCTTTCTGGACATAGACATAAAGAACTGGAGCTCCTCAGAACATCTGAAATGCCACCTACTGGTTTTACTTCCTCATCCTGGAATGGCTTCTCTCTATCCCATTTTCCCTATGATCAGTCTCCTCTCATATTATGGTCTTGGTTTAAATGTTATTTCCTCCAAAAGGATCCTCTAACCACTCTATCTAATGCCATCCTTGCTCCCCATCTATACTCTTTCAGAGCACCTAGTTTATTTCCATCATGGCATTTTTCGAAATGAGTAAATTCTTTCTTCAATTGTGTGATTATCTGATTGACACTCTTCTTTTCTTATTAGAATCTAAGGTCAGTGGAAGTTGGTGCTGTATCTGTCTTCTTCACCATCATAACCTTAGCCTGATTCCTTCTATGAGGTAGGCACGTAGCATATCCCCAAATTAATGAAACCTGAAAATATTTACTCAACATTAAATAACACTATTTAATAAAACCTGAAAAGCTATGTAACTGTAGCTCTGTACTAATATAAACACACTATTAGTTACCTGAATGCAAACAAATTTGAGGTAGCAATGAATTAAGCAAAATAGTACATAGTTGACCTAGAACAATTGAACTAGAACAGAATTTTGAGTGTCAATATTTTGAATAAGTGAGTGAAAGTCACTCAGACATCTCTGACTCCATGACAATACAGTCCATGGAATTCTCTAGGTCAGAATACTGGAGTGGGTAGCCTTTCCCTTCTCCAGGGAACCTTCTCAACCCAGGGATCGAACCCAGGTCTCCTGCATAGCAGTCAGATTCTTTACCAGCTGAGCCACAAGGGAAGCCCAAGAATACTGGTGTGAGTAGCCTGTCCCTTCTCCAGGGGATCTTCCTGACCCAGGAACTGAACCGGGGTCTCCTGCATTGCAGGCGGATTCTTTACCAATGGAGCTATCAGCGAAGCCCATTTAGAGGACCAATTGACCTACAACAGAATTTTGAGTATCAATATTTTGAACAAGAATTCTCTAAATGTTCAAGTGAAATTAAAAAAAGGTGTCTGAAATTTCAGGAGGGTCTGTAAACAGGCCTGCATTTTCTGTTCTTCACTGTCTGGTTTCTCCCTCACCTCTTTCCCTTGCTGATAAGGCATTCTTCCAGACTTGCTAGGAGCATAAAAGAAAAAGGCTGAGAGATTATCATTCGTAGCTTTATGAAAGTTATAAAATGTCTTTTCCCATGTTACATATGGGAAAGCATATAACTGTAGTAAAGATAACTAACACCTTATGAGCACTAGGATATGTCAGGTTGAGTGTTAAGCCTAACATATCATTGGTGACAAGATTCACTACTGGCTAAGAAACAAGTTCTAGGTTGTAACTCCAAGTTACACAATCAGAAATGGAAGCTAAAGAGGCTTTATGACAGGACCAGGTCTCCTGTCTAACAAGTGACTGAAAAAGTACACAAACTTAAATGGGTGTGGTTTCCAAGTCTCTGCTTTCAACAGCCTGATATGTGACTTTATCTTTGGGGAAGCTGTGTGAACCCTGGGAGTGCTTCTTCTCAAAACATTTCAACTGGAGTTTATATCACTAGGTCAGTATTCTAAAAGACTTTAACCCATATGTCTTTAACCTATGAAGTTCTAACATATAGTGTTTATATTATTGCAATTATATCTCAGTATCACTTCAGATGACATCTAATTGCAGTTATACAGAATTTGGACCTTGGGAATGTTTTTTAAACTCTCCTTGCTTCAACTTCTAGTTTTAAAAGAGAGATAATTATACCAAATCCATACTGAACTGTTGCGAGGATCAAATTTAACTAATGTGCTTTTGAATTACATTGAAAACCATAACCATTTAGTGGAGTGTGGAGCTGATTATGGGCTTTCCAGGTGGCTCAGTGGTAAAGATCTGCCTGCAGTGCAGGAGGCTTGGGTTCCATCCCTCAACTCAGGGTTGGGAATATCCTCTGGAGAGGGAAATGGCAACCCATTCCACTATTTTTGCCTAGGAAATCCCAGTGGAGCCTGGTGAGCTACAGTCCATGAGATCGCAAAGGATAGGACATGACTTAGTAACTCAACAATAACAAAGATGATTTTGCGGAAGAGAGATGTTCAAGTTGGGTCAGGAGTTATGGTATAGGGTTAGTCATTTATACAACAAAAACATAAAATGTAAAATATCCTTTGTTGTAAGAGGAATCTATAGATAGAAACTGTACTGCTGTTGCTGCTAAGTTGCTTCAGTAGCATCCGACTCTGTGTGACCCCAAAGCCGGCAGCCCACCAGGCTCCCTTGTCCCTGGGATTCTTCAGGCAAGAACACTGGAGTGGGTTGCCATTTCCTTCTCCAATGCATGAAAGTGAAAAGTGAAAGTGAAGTCTCTCAGTAGTGTCCGACTCCTAGCTACCCCATGGACTGCAGCCCACCAGGCCCCTCTGTCCATGGGATTTTCCAAGCAAGAGTACTGGAGTGGGTTACCATTGCCTTCTCTGAGAAACTGTACTAACTCTTACCAATACCATTCCTGCCCTCCACTTGAATTCCCTTCAATTGTACATAAATACACAGGAGACACTAAAAATATTTAAGAAACTCTAGAGCAGAAGCATCAACAAATCAGAACAGATGCTCTGACCAGTCTGAATGGACATCAGCTATAAAAACCCATAAGGGCTGTATTAGTCTATATCAGCCTAGTTTGAATTTTTTATATCTGTATGTTGATGTTTTTTTTATTTTATCCCAACCAGTGATAGACATTAAAATAAGCAGTGTTAAAAATCATTTTAACATATGTTCAAAACTTTTCTTATCATTCCAAAGGACAGAATTTCATCATACTCTCTCTACACTGTTCAAAGCATAGCTTCAATTTCTGAATGTCAGTATAAACTTCAAAGGTAGACTCAAGAGCTCAAAAAGATGATGGGTTTTGGCTTCAAAATGTTCCCTTGTAACTTGGAAACTTGAGTATTTTCAAATCCAGTAGGAAGGAAAGTACAACAGCCATGAGTACTATTTCTAGTTGAAACTCAGTAGCTGGCACCTATAATTTCATACCAATTTACTGAATGAAGGTCAGGGCATCTCATAGGGCTAAACATCTATTCCTAGCCACAGCTCTGTTAAGCCTTTCTAACTCAGACTCTTACAAGACCTTGTTTTCAAGGATATAATAACTCCCCTTCATTACATTTGAAAATGATTATCACAAATCTTTCTTAAAGCAGATTGCTCCTACAGATTTAAACTTTAAAACATGGGTATGGGGCGGAGGGGGGGGGGGTGGGGAACTGTGAAAATCATAGCTGACTTCTACTAATTCGTAATTTAATTCTCCATGCAAGATAAGTTGCTTCAGTCATGTCCAATTTTTTGCAACACTATGGACTGTAGCCTGCCCAGCTCCTCTGTCCATGGGGATTCTCCAGGCAAGAATACTAGAGTGGGTTGCCATGCCCTCCAGGAAATTTCCTGACCCAGGGATCAAATCCACGCCTCTATATCCCCTACATTGGCAGGTGTGTTCTTTACCAGTAGCACCATCTGAAGCCCAACTTAATTCTAAGATCTTCTAAAGCAGAGTACATAGATTAAGTCCACATAACATGTTCTATTATTGTTATTTGTAAGACACAGATCTGCTAGAAATAGTATCAAAGAATATTCATACCCTAGGCCATTACTAGTAGATATTACCTTGTCCTTTTCATTACTAAGTGAAAGTGAAGTCACTCAGTCATGTCCGACTCTTTGTGACCCCATGGATGGTAGTCTGTACCAGGCTCCTCCATCCATGGGATTTTCTAACTTCTATTTAAAAGAATCAAGTTTACAGACATCATGCTATGAAGTCTTCTTTGAATATCAGGCAAACCTCTGATCAAGCCAGATGATCAGCATGCTAACTACTTGGGCCACATCATTTTGACCCCACATACCAATTTTACTTTATTTATTTCAAGCCTTGACTTATGCTAAAATCCTGAGACCCTTGAAAACAAACAGGGCAATGAATTCTATTGTTACATGAAAATACTCACTGCCACGAGATATATTTTTTAAGCTTGTGTCCCTAGATAAATTTTGTTTCGAGAACTAGGTCAGCCCTGATAGCTCATATTATCTAATTGCTTACAGACTAATTTTACTAATTCCATATGTCTACTCTAAGGTTCTTAGGTAAGTCACCTATACATTTTGATGAATAAGGCCAGATATGGCTGAAAATGTAGGTAAAGAAAATAAAGTTAAGTGTGAAGAATAAAACCAAATGGAAGCAGAATGAGGGAAATGAAGGCAATCTGGCACTGCTCATTTCTATTAATTTTAAGTGACTTCATTCATTTTGCCACCAATACAGGGATGATTATCTCACCAGAATTCTTACCCATTATATTTCACCAGCCTTCTCCACCTATATATGCCACATATACTTAAGACATAAAATATCCAAAAATGAAATCAGGTTACTTTCACTCCCAATCTAATCCTGTACATCCTCCTAATCTGTGAATGATACCCTAAACTGTATTTCCTAACCTGTGAATGATACCACAATTGAGCTAGCGGCTGATAATCAAGCCACACCGGTCCCCTAGTAGGGTCTGTTTTATACTGTCTCAGCTCAAAATCACATCTATTGAGACATAATAACCTACTGCAAAAGCACCCCTTCTGTGTGCTTCCACACACCTCAGTGCTTGTCTCTATAGTGGCACATGAAACACTTTCATTTCTTTTCCTCTTTTACTTAATTGTAAGCTCCTTGAAGGCAGAGACTGGGCAATGCAGAGCTTCTAGCAAGTTCCTGGCACAGTGCAGGCTCAAAAAAATGTTTGCTTCATGATAAATGAATGACATCTACTGGAATGATATACATAAGTATATTCAATGCATATAACCATATATTTTGTAGAGTACAATAAGTATTTATTAGATTAACAGAAATGGATTCTAATAGTGTGCTCAACAATTATATTATCTAATTATCCCTAAAGTCCTCAATTGCACCATTTATAGATGTAGAAGACTAGGAAATTAATAAAATAAGCTCAATTGAAAAATGACACTCAAATTTCAACATATGTGAGGAAATTGTTTTACTTGTGATTGAGACATATACAAGAGAAGTGGGAAAATATGGTTATACACTAAAGCAGTAAATGATTTATTTTTACACATTATCCAGGGAAAAAAGAAAATTATGCTGCTATAGAGTCTGTTGATGCTGTTACTTAAGTGGAATGAGAAGGAATTATAACATATACTATTAAACTTTCTATTTCTTAAAGGATATTTTATAAGAATCAGAATATCCTGAGGTTATTACTTATTAGAGTGTCCAAATAAATACTTAAAAGTTCAGTCTGGGAAACTCCTGATTATAAAAATCAAAATGTCTCACACCATTGTGGCAAATCAATCTCAGTTTTCTTAGAGTATTAGATAAAATGATGCATTAGTAAATTGAGTAAACACTTTAGCTAAAATGTAGACACTTAGTACTGAAATGACCTGCATATAAATGAAAATAGCAATCACAGTTTCAGAGTCGGAAAGAATCTCACAGAGTGTTCCTTAGCATAAGGAAATGGAGCTCTCATAAATATAACACTAAATACAAGAGTTTTTTGGAGAAAACCCCAAGTTTCCAAAGTGGCAAATCTATGCTCTTTCTATATACAATGTTGCTTTCTTACAGTCATTGCGGCTACTAGAAAGCCCATTATTTGTAAAAAAACAACATGCTCGCTGATTAGATAATGGTATTGTTAACTGTCTGCTAACCATCCTAAGAAAAGTGATACTTACAGAAGATTGTTTGAAGGTTATACAGTCCATCCACTTCTCTAAGTACTCTAAAGTCTTTCCTTGGATAAAATTGTGCCATGGGAAAGCTATATACTTGGACCATATTAGCTTAGCTCCTTGAAGAATTGCCTTCACTGAGTTGTAAGTTAATGTAATGCCTTCAGCTTTTATTGAAGGGGACTACAAGAAACATCAATATGAAATTAATTACTGCATTTATTGGGAAAATGCTGACATTACTTGCAATAGCACCTGACTTTTTCTAATATAGTGGTGGCTTAGTTGCTAAGTCGTGTCCGACTCTTGCAACCCCATGAACTGTAGTCTGCAAGGCTCTTCAGTCCATGGAATTCTCCAGACAAGAATACTGGAGTGGGTTGCCATTTCCTTCTCCAGGGGATCTTCCCGACGCAGGGATTGAACCCGGGTCTCTTGCATTGCAGGCAGATTATTTACCAACTGTACAAGGGAAGCCTTTTTCTAATATAAAATCCATATTATATTGTTTCAAACAGAGAATTCAGTATAGGATTTTTTTTTTTTCTGAAGAAATTTATACTTCTATTTTTTTTTGTTAAAGGGAAGTAAGCTTCCCCCTATGGTTCATTCTCATAGCCAAAAAGCTTAGAATTTGAATCTTGGCTATTCTAGCTATGGACTGGGCTTACTGGGTAGCTCAGCTGGTAAAGAATCTGCCTGCAATGCAGGAGACCCTGATTCAATTATTCTGGCCTGGAGAATCCCCATGGACAGAGGAGCCTGGCGGGCTACAGTCCATGGGGTTGCAAAGAGTGGGACACGACTGAGTGACTAAGCACAGCACACAGCACAGATATGGACTACAGTTAATATTCTGGCCCAAATGGTGGACATATTTGCAGTCTATTTTCCTTCACCCTGATTTTCTACTTCTATTTATATAATATCATAATAATTTAAGTACATACATTCGTTTGATAGACTGTCTGAAATGCTTTTGGAACAAAGGAGGATCTTAAAAAATACAAATAGATGAATAAAAACACTTGAAATATGATGCAATGTGATTACCATGGAGTGAAATCCAAAATAATGGCACAGTTCAGGTTAGTTTGGATATTATGGTGCTATGCCTGTGTTTTCAGTAATTTAATATATAGTGTACATCCAAAGAATATGCTTTTCTTGGCCAGTGTAGAACCACTGACTCATATTTAGAAATAAACACAGTCTTAAGAGAGTAAAGGTATATTTTAAAAGTTAATTCAAAAAGTTATGTGCTAAACACTATGTTAGGTATCAGCAGAGAAATAGCAAATAAGACAAAACCATTCTCCTCTATATCATATAACTTACTGATAGCTTTGTTTACAATAAAAGTATAATGAGGTTATATGAAAGGAATTTGTGGCAAGCACTGTAAAAGCATAATCAGTTCAGTTCAGTTCTGTTCAGTCTCCCAGTCATGGTGGCAATTACACTCAATTGGATAGATCTTGGGGAATAAATAGTTACTCAGTTAGGAAAGAAAGGAGAGGGCATTTTAGCAAGAGGGATCAACACATCTGATGTCATGGAGATAGGAAGAGGCATGGATAGTTGGGGATGTTTTTAATGGCTAGAGGAAGAATGAGCATGGACTTCAGATCTGTTCAGTCTTGGATTCGCTATTTATTAGATGTGTGATCTTGAGCAAATAACTTTACTTGAGAATCCTATATTCCTCATTTTGACATGGAGATATTCCCAGGCACATAGTAGTAAGTGTACAATAAACAGCAAAATATTTTCTTATCATTCATGATGTAAACAAATGTATCAGAAAGCTATATATTTGGGCCATATTAGCTGAGATAGCTTGAAAAATTGCTTTCAGCAATTCACTAAAGAGCTAAAAAATAAACGATCATACTTCTGTTTTAGAAAGATACCTCTGGAACTACTGAACAGAACGGATTAAAACGAGACATGATTAGAGATAATGAGGAATAAACAGACTGAAAATAATGAAAGGTGGTAAGGGCATGGCCTATGGACATACACATAGGAAAATGGACATTTGACAGCTGGTTAGATCTCAAGGGATGCTTTCAAGTTGTCAGTATGTGAAACTAGGTTTTGCCATGAACTGAGATAAATATGAAAAAATAGGCACTTAGGACATTTTATTTTTTGGTTGCTTGCTGTTTCTTTCATCTTTTAGAAGAGATATGCAAAGCTTGAAAAATCATGTTCATGAAGAACATGGGTACCTATCGGATACATGAACCTGAAAGTTAAAAGAAAGGGTATAATAACTGTGGAAAGTAAGATAAAGGTGTAGGCTGTGGTTATGATTTGGTTATGCTTAGTTATTTTACACCACATTTATTGAAAACTAATATGTATAGTAAGCCCTGTACAAAGGGCCAAGGATAAATGATTTATTAAATTAAATGTGGTCATTGTTACCATAAACTGTGAAGGAGCTAGGACTTAAGCATGCAATTATAAGCTGTAATAAAGAATGAAATGTAAAAGAGCAGGACACTATACATACTTAAAAAATGATCTAATTTTTCAGGGGTCAGGGGAGCAAGTGTTCAGAAATTTCCTGAGGATCGGGCTTCCCTGATAGCTTAGTTGGTAAAGAATCTGCCTGCAGTGCAGGAGACCCCAGTTTGATTCCTGATTCAGGAAGATCCCCTGGAGAAGGGATAGGCTATCCATTTCAGTACCCATGGGCTTCCGTTGTGGCTCAGTTGGTAAAGAATCTGCCTGCAAAGCAGGGGACCCAGGTTCAATCCCTGGGTTGGGAAGATCCCCTGGAGAAGGGAACGGCTACCCACTCCAGTATTCTGGCCTGGAGAATTTCATGGATACTATAGTCTATGGGGCAGCAAAGAGTTGGACACAACTGAGCAATTTTCAATTCACTTCACACTGGTATTGGTGCTGAGGATGAGTAGGTTTTATCTATTTAGAGATAATAAACAGTAGACAATGCATAGTGTGGCTGACATTCCCACAAGCATTTACAGTAAAATCCTTAAAATGAGAATCACGTAGTAATAGCAAGAACAAAAAAATAAATTTAAATGACCATCTTTGGGGATAAACAAGAGCAAATGCTAGGTGGACTGGACATACTCCAAACTTAGGTAAAGAATCTCAAAGAATAGAATGAATAGTGGCAGCTGTCAAGATTTAAGGAAGGAAGGTGATATTCTAAGCCTTTTTTTAAAGGCCTGCCAGAAGAGAAAAAGTTGCTGATTTGGACTTGAAATAGAGTCTAGGAGTATAACAGTATTCAGTGGGTTCAAAGGGAATCCCTTGAGAAAAATGAAAAAAGTATCTGATTTGAAAATGTAGAGGCTGGAATCCTTCAGCTACAGGACAATAAATGGAAAGATAACCTGGTTACAGTGAGCTGAAAATTAAATTGAAAGTGAGAACATACATTTTACAAGCAACGCTTTCAAAAGCTTGAATGGAAAAAGAAGAAGAATGGGGAATCTGAGGATCAGGGAATGGGTGATAGAATCTGGAGAGAGTTTTGCTTTTGCCTTTATGGTAAATTAAGTATATTAGGCATCATCAGAAATTTACAGGAAGCAGGTGAAAAAGAGAAGATGGCTTTGAAGAAGTAAGAGAAGAAAATAATAACTGATGGCTTAATACTGAAAAAAGAACAAGAGGAAAAGGAATCAAGAGATAAGGTAGCAGAATTAGTCTTGAGGAAGGTTCCGGAAGAATTTGGGAAGTTGAAAAATTAGATTCTTTCATATATGAAAAGGCATAAATAAGTGAAGTTGAATTATTTGATCCTGAACTAAATTTTTAGATCGATAAAGTTTTGTTAACTAATTTAACACCTGAGGCAAAAAGTAGTGTACAATCTTGTGCAAGATCACAGAGCAAGATAAGCTTTGTCTTCTAATAGAGGGCTCAAATGTAGCTTGAAAATGAAGCAAATGAGTTTATTTATCTGTTTGCGAAAACTAACCTTAAAGATCATCAGAGCACAATCTATATATAAACTGTATGTTAAATACATATTTCATTTTTCAAACATACAATATTAATATGAATCTCTGAGTGATTATCCTCAGAGACAAATTGATACTTGCCAGTTAACAAACCTTAAATAACTTTTTATATATGCTTTTCATTGACAGATCATTAAGTGTATTTACTCATGTTTACTAACTCCAAAAATGGCTTTCTCCAGTCTGGTTCAACTAAAAGCATCCCATTTTGGCCTATGGATAAAACCTTTGTATTTCAGGAAAATTACTGTTTTCCACCTAATTAAATCTAAGGAAAACTAAAACAGAGTAAATTGCACTGATTTTTTTTTTTTAGGCAGATGTGCTAGTTTGAGGCATTCCACTACGTATCCTTTTAGTTTTAAGAACCTGGTTGTTTCCAATAGGAAAAAACCTCCCAAAATGTATTTGAATCATGAAAATGGATGAGTACCCCCTGATAAATTTACCACTGTAAAGTATTAAAAGATCTTCCATGTAGGCAAAGAAGTCTTGCCATTGGTATTACACTGCCAGATTTAATGGCAAAAATCAATTTATTCTTTTATTCAACAAAACTTTCTGCAGTGCCTACTAATTGCCTGACACTGTGTTTGGCACTCTAGCTATGGAAAAGTGGTTAACAACAAGCAAGGAGCTTGATGTAATGTTCCCTTTAATTTAACCACTGAACTTGAAATACTTATAACTTAAATAATACAAATTTTGTTAGTTGTTTTCCTGCAAATTAGGTTGGAGCATAAATGATTTCAACCAAGATTTATCTGCACTATATGTGATCTAATATGTGGGTAAACAAATCTAGTATTTGTCTGTCACACTATTGCTTTTAGAATGCATTATCAGGAATCTGATTTTTTACGCATTTATAGGTACTTGTATTTTCCAAGTTCAGGGGTTGAGAAGGCATATTATTTGATATGCCAAATCACAATGTCAATTTGATTGGCACCTCAATGCATTAAAAATAAAGCATCAATATATTTTTACATGGATTTACATCACAAACTGCTATTTATCTTTTTTGATGTATTTGCAAAGCATTTTATCTTCAAAAAATGTTAGTATGAAAGTGCATGTGTAACTTATATAACTTAAAAGAAGTAACTGCATAGATAGCAATGAGAAAGCAGTATACTATATAGGGAATGAAAACATAAATCAACAATAAAATGTGATGGGAAAGGTGAAATAACCTAGAAGTTAAAGCATAGAAAATTAATCAGATTTTCTTTACTATTTACTCATTGACTATTAGTATACAAGATATAGCTTATAAAATGAAATAAATCAGCACTTGTTAAAACTTTTACAGTTTACAAAGTTAAGGGAAAAGACTATAATATCAATGGCAATATCACATAAATTAGAAAAAAAATTATATTCAAATAACTGAAAAGGAAAATCAGCAAGTATATTGTTCCAAACTTAATGGAAGGGTATTCAGGTAAATACTTTGTAGAAAAGAAACCCTCCAAGTAGAACTTTTTATTATTATTGAGAAAACTTTATATCTCATTGTGATGTATACAAAGGCTCCTCTTAAGGCTATTTATCAATGCACAAAATTCACACTTCCTTCAGTACCTGAAACCGAAAAATAGACATCAATAATTTCCAAATCGCTTAATCTTAAAGATAAATATTTTTTTTCTCTTGTGGACTAAATGAGCAACTGAAAATGTCTACGCATTCCTACCTACTTACTTATTCCATACAACATGGGAGAGATTACAATCCTGTGAGTTCTTTTACATCCAAGCAACAGAGATGATACCCCCATCTCTGAAGAGTAACTCTGAAGAGTAACTCAACCCACTGATAGGGCCTGAGATTCTATAATTGGTAAACTTAGTGCCCACTTTTCTTTTCCAGATCTTTTTACTAGAAAGTGGTGTGGTTAAAGGCATGAACTTAATGGTCAGGCAGATCTGGGTTTAAGTAAACATTAACTTGTGTGAACTCGGGCAAGTAAACAACTTCACTAAGCTATACCTTCTTCATAAAAAAAAAAAAAAAGAGAGAGAGAGATTAAAAAGAGATCCTAGTTAAAAAGTTGTAAAGATTATATGAGAGAGCATATGTAGAAAACTTAGCAAGTGCTTGACACACTGTCAGAGCTCAACTGATGCTAGGAAGTGGCTTTAACAGAAGTAATAATACCAGCACTCCTAAAGGATTTCAGGCAAGAGCATACTTTAAAAGAAAGCTTTATGTTTGAATGTTCTTAATGTCAAATTTGAGGTACAGTATCTGTTACAAGCTAAATGGGTTGAGGGATTCGCTTAATCACAGTTAGAAGGAAGTTCTCACTTACCTTGTCATTTACTACACTCTTTCCATCCCAAGCCCATCCTCTTTTGGTGAAGTAATTGACAGTTGCAAATTCAATTAGGGCAGAGAACACAAATGCATAGCAAACAGCAATAAACCAGTCCATGGCAGTTGCATAAGCCACTTTGGGGAGGGAATTCCGAGCACTGATGCTTAGAGTTGTCATTGTTAGAACAGTTGTTACTCCTGCAAAAAGATAGGAAGCAAAAACATCAACAAATACCAGCACGACAGCACTGGAAATTTTTTTTTTTCCAAAAGGTACTTTCATTGCCACCTTTAGCCACTAGAAAAGCAAACAAACAAAAGTTTCTGAAAGAAAATACTGCAAAGTTAATTATCATAAATGGTTATTATATTTTTTTGAAGTGATGACTCTGAAATGCTTTGCTTTCTCATTTTTGTTTGTATGAATCTCCTTTTCCACTTAAGTACCACTGAAGTTATAAAGACTGGTGAAATTGAAGTAGAATTTCTGATGAGGAAAGCAGGTACTTGAAATTGACCCATTTCCCATTAACATTAATTTAAAAAATCCTTCACAAAGCTTCACATTAATTTGTTCATCATTTATTTGACTCATTCTAAGCAATGGACCAGTCATCCACACTAGTGATCACAACAGAACTGTGATTAAGAAGTTCTTCATTCTAAGTATAGCTAGGCTAATTATGAAATTTCCTAGACTGGCTAGTATTGTGAGGATGGAATTTCTTTAATAATGAAGCTTGGGCTTCCCTGGTGGCTCAGAGGTTAAAGCATCTGCCTGGAATGCAGGCGACCCGGGTTTGATCCCTGGGTTGGAAAGATCCCTTGGGGAAGGAAATGGCAACCCACTCCAGTACTCTTGCCTAGAGAATCCCATGGACGGAGGACCTGGTAGGCTACAGTCCATGGGGTCGCAGAGTCGGACACGACTGAGTGACTTCACTTTTCACTTTTCTTTCTTAGAATCTACAGAAAAATAAAACAAGCAACTAAATAAGCAACCTTATAAAATATTAATCACTAATTTTAAGGAGTAGTTTGTACCTCCATTGTTTTAAAGAATGTTGTTCAGCGAAATCACAATGGTTAGGTAAAAAGAAAGCAATAACTCAGAAGACAGTCACAACATCAGCAGTCAAAATGTCTACAGTTACCTGCTTTATCAGAGATTCAAGAGAGGATTAATTATGTACATGCATGCAGGCATGACAAGTCTCTTCATTCGTGTCTAACTCCTTGTGATCTCATGGACTGCAGCCTGCAAAGCTCCTCTGTCCATGGGATTGTCCAGGAAAGCATACTGGAGTGGGTTGCCATGCCCTTCTCCAGGGCATCTTTCCAACTCAGAGATCAAACCCATGTCTCTTACGTCTCCTGAACTGACAGGAGTGTTCTTTACCACTAGTGCCAGCTGGGAAGCCCAATTATGTACACGGAGGATATATTAAATTAAAATAATTAAAATGTTGGTGAAATGTTCATTCATATAATGAAATTCTTTTATATTTTATTTTTTACTTTCCCTTAGGATAAATAAAGCAGCTTTTTTCTCACTTACCATAGAGTTAGCAATTCAAAATACCAATAATTCCATTTAATTATGAATGAATGAATCTGGGAATATGATGGTAGTAGTAAGAATGAAAGGTAGAAAGATAAATCTAGGTAAAAATAAATTTAGCTCACCTGCTGCTGAGTCAATATTATAAAACGTATTTAAGAAATATATTGTGTTAACATGCAACAAACTGTGAAAGATTTTAGATGGTGTTTGCTTTTGAGAAATTGGTACAGTACAATAATTAAATAGAATACAAGACAGTTATACCCACACATACAAACAATAACCTATCCCCCCATGCACACACACATATATAAATGCAATTGACATGAAAATAAATTTAACTTCATTAGCAGTCAAGGAAAAAAAGCAATAATGAGATGCTTTTAAAAACAGTATTATCAGCAAAATGTTAGCAAAACTTTGAAAGACTGATATTATCCTGGCATTGAAGATGATGTGGATTAATGAAATTCTCTTTAGGGATTACAAACTGGTGTACTACATCTAAGAAATCGTTGCCTAATCTGAGGTCATAAAGATTTAAGCCTATATTTTCTTGTGAGTTCTATAGTTTTAGATCTTATATTTAGGTCTTTGGTCCTTTTTGAGGTGACTTTTGTATATGGTAGATGTCCAGATCCATTCTTCTGCATATGGATAGTCAGTGGTCCCAACACCACTTGTTGAAAAGACTTTTCTTTCCCCATTAAATGATCTTATCACTGTTGATGAAATCAACTGATCAAAGATGGGTTTACTTCCAGACTTTCAATTTTTCTTTTTTTTCAAACTTGAAACTTTGTATTTTATACTGGGGTATATCCAACCAGTCCATTCTAAAGGAAATCAGTCCTGAATATTCACTGGAAGGACTGATGCTGAAGCTGGAAACTCCAATACTTCGGCCACCTGATGTGAAGAACTGACATTTGAAAAGATCCAGATGTTGGGACAGATTGAAGGAGGGAGGAGAAGGGGACAATAGAGGATGAGATGGCTGGATGGCATTACCAACTCGATGGACATAAGTTTGAGTAAGCCCCGGGAGTTGATGATGGACAGGGAAGTCTGGGGTGGTGCAGTCCATGGGGTCACAAAGAGTTGGACATGACTGAGTGACTGAACTGAACCGAACTGATGCTGGGAAAGACTGAAGGCAAGAGGAGAAGGGGACGACAGAGGATGTGATGGTTGGATGGCATCACTGACTCAATGGACATGAGTTTGAGTAAGCTCTGGGAGTTGGTGATAGACAGGGAAGCCTGGCGTGCTGCAGTCCATGGGGTCACAAAGTGTCGGAAACAACTGAGTGACTGAACTGAACTGATAGCCAATTTACAATGTTGTGATAGTCTCTGGTGAAAAATGAAGGGATCCAGCCATATATATACTGGACTTTCAATTCTATTTCATTCATCTACATGTCTGTCCTTATACAAAATTCACAGTTTTGATAATATAGCTTTAGGGTAAGTGTTGAAATTGGGAAGCATGAGTCCTCCAAGTTTCTTATTCTTTTTCAAGATTATTTTAACTATTCAGGGTCCCTTATACTTCCCTATGATGTTATGGTCAGTTTGCTCATTTTTTCAAAAAATGTCCTTGGAATTTTGGTAGATATTGCATTAAATTCCTTGTTTGGGGATATATTGCCATATTAACTATAATAAATCTTCTAATCCCCAAATGTGACATATCTATCCATTTTAATTAGACATATATATGTCATCTCCATTTATTTAGAACTTCAATTCCTTTCTGCAACATTTTATAATTTTCAATTTATAAGTTTTTCACCTTTAAACTTATATTTATTTATAGATATTTTATTCTTAGGCTGTTATATAAATAGAAATACCTTTATTTCCATTTTAGATTATTCATTGCTGGTGTATAGAAACAAAGCTGATTTTTTTGTGTGAATTGATCTTCTACCTGACATTTTCCTGACAACATTATCTCTAACAGTTTTTATGTGGTTTATTAAGAGTTTTCTATATATAATAATATGTGACTACATATAGAGTTTTATTTCTTCCTTTCCAAATTGGATGCCTTTTATTTGTTTTTCTTGCCTAACTTCCCTGGCTAATGCCTGCAGTATGATGTTGAACAGAATTGGTGAACGCAGACATCCTTGTCTTGTTCCTGATGTTAGAACTAAAGTTTTACTCTTTCACCTCTAAATATTCTCTTTATTGGGTTAAAGAGGTCCTTTTCTAGGGCTAGTTCACTGACATTTTTTTTATCATGAAAGTATGTTTTATGTTTTTCAGAGTCTATTGAGATGATGGTGTGTTTTTTTCCATATTCCATAAATCTATTTGGGATTATTACATCGATTGATTTTTGTATGTTTAACCAACCCTACTTTCCTGAGGTAAATGACACTTGGTCACAAGTGTGCAATCCTTTTTATATGTGGCTGGTTTCAGTTTGTTAGTTTCCTGTTGAGGACATTTGAATCTATATTCATAAGAGAGATTGATCTGCAGGGAATTTTTTCCTCTTGTGATTTGTCTGGATTATTGAGCTTCTTGAATGAGTTGATCTGTATTTTTCACTAAAGCTGAAGAATGTTGACCACTGTTTTTCAAATATTTTAATCCCTTTATCCCTCTTCTCTCCTTCTGTGACTACCACTGTACATATATTGACATGCTTGATAATATGCCACAAGTGTCTTAGGCACTGATTATTTTTCCTCATTTTTCTTTTTTAACTCCCTGTTTCCCATACTTAAAAGAATCTTAACTGACTTATCTCTGAGTTCACTGATTTTTTCTTCTGATTGCATAAACCTACTATTAAGTTCCTCTAGTAAATTTTTCTTTTCAGTTATGGTACTTTTGAATTGCTGAATTTCTATTTGTTTACTTCTTAGAATTTCTATTGATTTGATATTCTATGTTTGATGAGGCATCATTAGCACACTTTCATTCTTTAGACATGGTTTCCTTTAGCTGTTCTATTGTATCTAACGTAGCTTATTTAGTCTTTGTCTATTTATTGCAACACTTGGGCTTCCTTAGGTACAGTTTCTAATGAATTTTTTTATTTTTTAAAATGGTATATACTTTTAAAATTTGCAGACCTTACATTTTTGTTGTAAACTGGACATTTTGAATACTGTAATGTGGCAATTCTGGAAATTATATTCTTGCCATTTCCAGGGTCTTTTTCTTTTTTTTTAGTTTTTATTTTTACTTTATTTTACTTTACAATACTCTATTGGTTTTGCCATACATTGACATGAATCCACCATGGGTATATACAAGCTCCCAATCCTGAATCCCCCTCCCACTTCTCACCCTATATCATCTCTCTGGATCATCCCCATGCACCAGCCCCAAGCATCCTGTATCCTGCATCAAACATAGACTGGCGATTCATTTCTTACATGATAGTATACATGTTTCAATGCCATTCTCCCAAATCATCCCACCCTCTTCCTCTCCCTCAGAGTCCAAAAGTCCACTCTACACATCTGTGTCTCTTTTGCTGTCTCGCATACAGGGTCATCATTACCATCTTTCTAAATTCCATATATATCTGTTAGTATACTGTATTGGTGTTTTTCTTTCTGGCTTACTTCACTCTGTATAATAGGCTCCAGTTTCATGCACTATAGAGAACAGTGTGGCGATTCCTTAAAAAATTGCAAGTAGACTGCCTTATGACCCAGCAATCCCACTGCTGGGCATACACACTGAGGAAACCAGAATTGAAAGAGACATGTGTACCCCAATGTTCATCGCAGCACTGTTTATAATAGCCAGGACATGGAAACAACCTAGATGTCCATCAGCAGATGAATGGATAAGAAAGCTGTGGTACATATACACAATGGAGTATTACTCAGCCATTAAAAAGAATACATTTGAATCAGTTCTAATGAGATGGATGAAACTGGAGCTGATTAGCCATCTTTTTCAATTATCTGTCTTTTTCAATTGTGACATTGTATTTATGAACTCTGTTTGTATAGTGACTTTTCTTAACCAATCTTGTAAATCTTGTATTCTTTTCATTTGGGACCACTGAAGTCCCTGTTTTCTTAGCCTAATGGCCATCTAATGATTGGACAGACTTTCTGAAACCCTTGAAAGCATAAATTTATCTGTCTTTGTCAGGTGATTCTGTATGCAGGTTGGGGTATGTCTTCAACATTCAGCCACACAGTTGACAACTCTGCCTTAGCATCCACTTCCTGCTTGTATAGAGGCTCAAGGTCAATGAGAGGGGAGTGCTTTGGGCTTTCTCAGTCATTTTTGGGTATTCACATAACTCTGTGTATCCATGTGGCCTTCTAGATTCTAAGAAATACGTAGGTGTCTTTCAAATCACTTACGTACAATTGATTCCCCAGCTTTTCTTCTTAAATTTTTTGGTTAGCCTATTTTTTGATCCAAAAGTTATCCATTGCCTCTGGCAGAGGCAGCTAAAATATTTGTCTGTAAAGCCTTTCATTGGTATCCCTCAGGTAGTGATTTTGGCACTGGAGGGGATTCTGGGTCAGGTGAATAAAAAGAAGCTTTTTGAGAAGATCTTCCAGAGAAGCACCATACATATGAAGTGATGAGAATTCTTTTTAAATGATTTCCTCCTGTACCAGAAATTCAAGCTTTATTTTTAAGACTACCACTTAGGTGGGGAGTGGATATGAGACTAGGGTAAGTTTCAGTACCACAAAGATTACTATTCTTATGAAGATTCTATGATTTTTCTTGAATAAGTGTACTCAGGGTTGCAAACTGTTGGCTGATTTCCAAATTTTTGAAAAAGTTGATTTTAACAGTTTTACCAGTTTCTCATTGTTTTTATGATGATGTGGGATTTTAGTATTTCTTACTCCACCTTTTTTGTTGATATCACTTCAAACAACTTGATTGGGTCTCCCCTCAGGCCCAGGAATTATTTTTCTAGATGAGCCAGGGCAGGATGAAATACTGGTTATCTGTGTAGTTCTGTCCTCAGAAGGTCTTACAGTCAGATTGCTGGGTTTGAATTCTGGCTCCACTAATTGCTGCCTGTGTGATCTTGAGTAAGTTTCTCAACTATTCTCCTTATGTTCCATATCTTCAAAGCAGATCTTTAGATTATATCTACTTCAGAATAATGTTGTGAAAGTTAAATATGTATTTACCACAAAGTCTGGGACATTGTGGGAATTTACTAAATGTCATTTATTTTAATTCTCTTTTTGTTGCTATTAATACTATCAGAAACCTACCTTACTGCAGAGACAGCAGAAAAATATTTAAAGATAAATGATACACAAGGCTCCTTATTATGAACACTGCTTGTAAAAGTAAAAAGTTGGTAATGTTAGCAACCAGTGATTGGGAAATAGTTTAATAAATTTTTTAATACCTACATTAGTAATACCACAACAATAAAATTGGGATAACATTGACTATAAAAAATCTACAATACATTTTTCTTAAAAATGTTTCATGATTCAGTTTTCATGAAAGTTTATGCACAGGAATTTGTGCATCAATATAGATATACTGCATGAACTTACTAAATAAAAAAATCAAAAAGGACATTCATCTTAAGTTACCATGTTCAGGAATAAGATAGCATGTGGTTTGGAATGATGAACTAGAAACTTTGTTTCTATTTCAAGTTCAGTTGAAATAGAAAAAAATCAGATTTTTTCTATGATTTTATTTTTTAATTATTTAATTACTTTAATGTACAATTCATTCCCCGGGTTTTCCTCTTAAATCTCTTTGGTTAGCCCATTGTTTGATCCAAAAGTTATCCATTGCCTCTGACAGAGGCTGCTAAAATATTTGTCTGTAAATGCTTTCAGTGATTTTTCTATTATTTAATTTATTTGGTATTTTATCAGATAAACATGAAAGGACAAAATCTCTAAGGGTATTATCTAAGATAATCATATTGATATTAGTTACTTTGGGGAATTAACATTGAGGGAAATTCACTTTTTTCCTGAAGTGACCCTTCTTTGCTTCTATGATAAGATAAAATGCAAAATTTTTAATTTAAACAGGAGATAATGACTTTTAATCTTTTCTAATTCAACAGTAAATTTGGGGGAATGACAGATACATTAATGTGGAGTAACAAAGAAAAATCTACAAAAAATGCATATTCAAATTATGGCAAACCATAAATTTAATTATGATTCTGAGTCCATACCATTAGCTTAAAATTAAATTTGTGTCTAGTCATTCAAGCCAATAAAATGTTATAGCAATTTCAATATAAATCTTTTTCACCATATTTAAATTGCCCCTGTATCTAAATTTTATTTTCTTTCATCTGATTGTGGAAACTTGACATGAAAATTGTTAACACTGATTATAAGCTTTTCCTCCTTCCCTCCCTTCCTTCTTTTTTCTTTATACTGTAGGGATAAGTTTCTCATGAGCCAGCTTTTCTCTCTGTTAGTTCAGCCTAGTCTGTCCCATTACACTGTAGATAGAAAAGCTAAGCATTCAAAAGTTGCACTTCCCTAAAAAGTTCACAAACCTCCCACATGCCCATCTCCCAGCAGTGGGCATTTTCTTGTTCCTGGTAAGGCCTCCATAAATGATTGTTTCCACGACATTACTTTAGCAGACTGTGTCTTCCCTTATCACCTCCGAGGGACCACTGAAACTCAGTGCTTCTTTGGGAAGCCTAAGTTTCTTTTACAGTAAAATAAAAGGCAAGTAGTTTATAAGGCACTTTCAGCACTAAAATATTATGCATATATGTGAAAAATATGTGACCATTCCTCAGACAATATCTAACATATAGCTATTTTACATTCTGATTTTATTCTGCATAATATTTCTTATTCCAACTTGTACATGCTGAAAACCTCAGTTCTTTTTTTAATTTTTTTTAATTGGAGGCTAATTACTTTACAATATTGTATTGGTTTTGCCATACATCAACATGAATCTGCCACAGGTGTACACGTGTTCCGCATTCTGAACCCCCCTCCCACCTCCCTCCCCGTACCATCCCTCTGGGTCATCCCAGTGCACCAGCCCCAAGCATCCTGTATGAACCTGGACTGGAGATTCATTTCTTATATGATAATATACATGTTTCAATGCCATTCTCCCAAATCATCCCACCCTCACCCTCTCCCACAGAGTCCAAAAGATTGTTCTATATATCTGTGTCTCTTTTGCTGTCTCGCATACAGGGTTATCGTTACCACCATCTTTCTAAATTCCATATATATGCATTAGTATACTGTATTGGTATTTTTCTTTCTGGCTTACTTTACTCTGTATAATAGGCTCTAGTTTCATCTACCTCATTAGAACTGATTCAAATGTATTCTTTTTAATGGCTGAGTAATACTCCATTGTGTATATGTACCACAGCTTTCTTATCCATTCATCTGCTGATGGGCATCTAGGTTGCTTCCATGTCCTGGCTATTATAAACAGTGCTGTGATGAACATTGGAGTACATGTGTCTCTTTCAATTCTGGTTTCCTCGGTGTGTATGCCCAGCAGTGAGATTGCTGGGTCATAAGGCAGTTCTAGTTCCAGTTTTTTAAGGAATCTCCACACTGTTCTCCATAGTGGTTGTATTAGTTTGCATTCCCACCAACAGTGTAAGAGGGTTGCCTTTTCTCCACACCCTCTCCAGCATTTATTGCTTGTAGACTTTTGGATCACAGCCATTCTGACTGGCATGAAATGGTACCTCATTGTGGTTTTGATTTGCATTTCTCTGATAATGAGTGATGCTGAGCATCTTTTAATGTGTTTGTTAGCCATCTGTATGTCTTCTTTGGAGAAATGTCTGTTTAGTTCTTTGGCCCATTTTTTGATTGGGACGTTTATTTTTCTGGAATTGAGCTGCAGGAGTTGCTTGTATATTTTTGAGATTAGTTGTTTGTCAGTTGCTTCATTTGCTATTATTTTCTCCCATTCTGAAGGCTGTCTTTTCACCTTGCTTATAGTTTCCTATAAATGGAACTGAAAGAATGGAATTGGAGGAATCAACCTGCCTGACTTCAGGCTCTACTACAAAGCCACAGTCATCAAGACAGTATGGTACTGGCAAAAAGACAGAAATATAGATCAATGGAACAAAATAGGAAGCCCAGAGATAAATCCATGCACCTGTGGACACCTTATCTTTGACAAAGGAGGCAAGAATATACAATGGAGAAAAGACAATCTCTTTAACAAGTGGTGCTGGGAAGACTGGTCAACCACTTGTAAAAGAATGAAAATAGAACACTTTTTAACACCATACACAAAAATAAACTCAAAATGGATTAAAGGTCTAAACGTAAGACCAGAAACTATAAAACTCCTAGAAGAGAACATAGGCAAAACACTCAATGACATAAATCACAGCAGGATCCTCTATGACCCACCTCCCAGAATATTGGAAATAAAAGCAAAAATAAACAAATGGGACCTAATTAAACTTAAAAGCTTCTGCACAACAAAGGAAACTATAAGCAAGGTGAAAAAACCTCAGTTCATAGTAGCTGAGTAAATTGTGTCAAAGTAAAGAAATCCTATGTGTTGAGTGAGAATATACACCAAAAGGAGAAAATCAAATTGGGGAAATGATTTCACACAGAGAATGAGACTGTGGGCTCCATGGCCAGATACCTGAATTCTAATTCTGTGACCTTAAGGAAGTTCCCTAGCCTCTTTGTTCCGCAAATTTCCTCATTTGTAAAGTGGGGATAGGTAGTGTTTTCCCAATGTGGGTTAGATCCCTGGGTCAGGAAGATCTCCTGGAGAAGGAAATGGCAACCCACTCCAGTATTCTTGCCTGGAGAATCCTATGGACAGGGGAACCTGGGGAATTACAGTCCATGAGGTCAGAGTCACACATGACTGAGTGACTGAGACAGCATGCATCCTGCTGTTACAGCAACCACAAGAGTTATCACATGTGAAAGAATGCCTCTTATTATAAAAAGACACCTAGTGTAACATCACTCTGAAAGGAAAGTTAGGACAGAATCAGAAAAATAAAACCCTCAAATTGTCAAGAATTTTCAGTCAATTAAAAAATAACTGGTGCATGGGGATGACCCACAGAGATGTTATGGGGAGGGAGGTGGGAGGGGGGTGCATGTTTGGGAACACATGTAAGAATTAAAGATTTTAAAATTAAAAAAATATAAATAAATAAATAAATAAAATATTTAAAAAAATCCTTGAGACGTTTATACCCATCAGATGCTTATAAGTGAGCATTTGTGGTTAGGGTGTGGGGTGGAAGTTAGGAAGGAGAAATTTCAGAAGCCAAATAGGCACAAAAACTGGAATAAAACAGAAACTTAAAATTGTTTGATACCACCTGCTGGTTGCTGGTAGAAATGGCAAAAACTACAGACTTCTGGTAACAAAATGTTGGATTCACCACTCCACCCCACATTCCCCTTGAGCCCAATGGACAAAACAATAATCACTCCTTCCCCCAAAAATGATAATAATAATATTGACAAATACAGTAGAAGCACACTATGAAATTTGTTGTTGTGTTGTTGCTAAGTTGTATCTGACTCTTTTGCAACCCCAGAGCCCACCAGGCTCCTGTGTCCATGGGATTTCCCAGGCAAGAATACTGGAAAAGTTTGCCATTTCCTTTTCCAGGGGATCTTCCCGACACAGGGATCAAACCTGTGTCTCCTACCTTGGTAGGCAGATTCTTTACCACTGAGCCACCTGGGAAGCCCCACACTATGAAAGATTGCAATTTTATTTTTAAGGTTGAAATTTTAATGCATAACTGTACTACTACATCTGATGGGCTTCTCAGGCGGTGCCAGTGGTAAAAATCCCACCTGCCAATGCAGGAGACTAAGAGACATGGGTTCGATCCCTGCGTCGGGAAGATACTTTGGATGAGGGTATGGCAACCTACTCTAGCATTCTTGCCTGCAGAATCCCATGGAAACAGAAGCCTGATGGTCTATAGTCCATAGGGTTACAAAGAGTCAGACATGACTAAAGCAAATAAGCACCCACACACGCAACATCTGAATAATAAAAAAGTTGAAACTTCCATATATTAGAGGCAGAAATTATACTCAGACAACATATCATTGTCGTAATATCTAATTATCTCAAACTCTATTAATTTAAAATTTTTGAACTTGGAAACTATTGACTATGATCTAGAACATGTTTGAAAGGTTAATTATAGTGTACATAATACTATGAGGGATTTACAATATTTTTTTATGTTTACCTGACTTATCATGGATTTAATTAATCTAAAACTCATATCCCTTTCCCCAAACCCTTTTCATCTTTATGTCCCTTGGCAATCTGAATGAAGCCATTTTTATATTCCAGGCTGAAATGGCAGTGACATGGATAGTTTGTCAGTCTGCGCAACATTCAGTTTCCTTTACTAGAATTTTTTTTTCCCTTTCACACATCCCTCTATTTTACTACTAAAATCCTGTTCAGTTCAGTTCGGTTCGGTCACTCAGTCGTGTCTGACTCTTTGCGACCCCATGAACCACAGCACGCCAGGCCTCCCTGTCCATCACCAACTCCCAGAGTTTACCCAAACTCATGTCCATTGAGTCAGTGATGCCATCCAACCATCTCATCCTCTGTCATCCCCTTCTTCTCCTGCCTTTGATCTTTCCCAACATCAGGGACTTTTCAAATGAGTCAGCTCTTCGCATCAGGTGGCTAAAATATTGGAGTTTCAGCTTCAACATCAGTCCTTCCAATGAACATCCAGGACTGATTTCCTTTAAGATGGACTGGTTGGATCTCCTTGCAGTCCAAGGGACTCTCAAGAGTCTTCTCCAACACCATAGTTCAAAAGCATTAATTCTTTGGTGCTCAGCTTTCTATAACTCTCATATCCATACATGACCACAGGAAAAACCATAGCCTTGACTAGACAGAACTTTGTTGACAAAGTAATGTCTCTGCTTTTTAGTATGTCTTAACAAATTATTGAGCACCTACTTAGTGCCAGGTAGTCCAATGGCACCCCACTCCAGTACTCTTGCCTGGAAAATCCCATGGATGGAGGAGCCTGGTAGGCTGCAGTCCATGGGGTTGCTGAGGGTTGGACACAACTGAGCGACTTCACTTTGGCTTTTCACTTTCTTGCATTGGAGAAGGAAATGGCAACCCACTCCAGTGTTCTTGCCTGGAGAATCCCAGGGATGGGGGAGCTTGGTGGGCTGCCGTCTATGGGGCTGCACAGAGTCGGACGTGACTGAAGTAACTTAGCAGTAGCAGTTCTGTAGCACTGAGAACACACCAATAAATAAAAGAGCAAAGATTCCTGCACCCAAAGAATGCACACTGGACCAGTACACACAGCTCAACTTGCTCTTTCTGTAGGACTTCACCCATAAAGGCAACTATGACCTGGTCCTATGCATACCTCTATCATATCACATCTTTTTTGAATTTTCTATTGGTTTACATGACTGTATAGCCCCCCTAAAATTCAGGGATTAGAGTTTGTCATCTTCTCCCCAGAATGTAAAAGGGTGCATAACAGAGGCTAGGAGGTCATTATACAGTTTTTAAAAATAAACTATTCGCCCAATGATCTGTAACTGATAAGCATTTACTCATTAGGGTAAAAGCAAGAAATCTATTCCTTCTTTTATAAAGCGAGCAGGCACTGAGTTCCCATTCTGTGGTGGGCACTGTGGAGCTGTGCATAAAATGCAAGCCAAACCAAATCAGTTGTGTATTATATACATATTTTTAAAACAACACAAAATAATATAATATCACAGCTGGGTCTATGATGAACTATAACTGGGTGAACTACCTAGACTGGGAAGAAATATGGGGATAAGTTGGAGGGGTCATCAGGCAAGGCTGAAGAAAGACTATGCACAGGAGGCCAGCCCAGCCCAGAGACATGAGGAAACATGGCATTGTGAGGAATGGAGAGAATCCTGCAAGGTGGGAAGACAGAAGAGGAGGGTTTTGTGAAAAGGAAGTCAAGGGGAAAGCAAAGGTCAGACCATCCAGGGCCTGCTTGATGCTGTTAAGATAATAATGACTTCTCAAGAGCACTGCCAAAGCTTTACAGAGTTCAGGCTAAACTGGTTAGTGACATGATCAGTATTTCTTGTTTAAAAGATTACTCTGGCTATTAATCTTCCATAGTTAACTAGGCTCCTCTGTTCATGGTATTCTCCAGGCACGAATACTGGAATAGGTTGTCATGACCTTCTCAAGGGTATCTTCCCGACCCAAGGATCGAACCTGTGTCTCTTGTTGGTTCTGCATTGGCAGGCAGATTCTTTACCACTGTGCCACCTGAGAAGCATTCTATACCTAAGGTGACTGGTTTTATCTTCTCTAGCTTTTTTTTTCAAATATTTTCTCTTTGCCTTTAGTTTACTGCTGTTTGAATATGATATGAGTGTGTTTTTCTTTGTTTTGCTTTGTAGATAATTATCCTTTGTGGTGAAGAGGAGCTAAAAAGCCTCTTGATGAAAGTGAAAGAGGAGAGCGAAAAAGCTGGCTTAAAGCTCAACATTCAGAAAACAAAGATCATGGCATCCAGTCTCCTCACTTCATGGGAAATAGATGGGGAAACAATGGAAACAGTGTCAGACTTAATTTTTTGGTCTCCAAAATCACTGCAGATGGTGACTGCAGCCATGAAATTAAAAGATGCTTACTCCTTGGAAGGAAAGTTATGACCAACCTAGATAGCATATTCAAAAGCAGAGACATTACTTTGCCGACTAAGGTCCGTCTAGTCAAGGCTATGGTTTTTCCTGTGGTCATGTATGGATGTGAGAGTTGGACTGTGAAGAAGGCTGAGTGCCAAAGAATTGATGCTTTTGAACTGTGGTGTTGGAGAAGATTCTTGAGAGTCCCTTGGACTGCAAGGAGATCCAACCAGTCCATTCTGAAGGAGATCAGGAATGATGCTAAAGCTGAAGCTCCAGTACTTTGGCCACCTCATGCGAAGAGTTGACTTATTGGAAAAGACTCTGATGCTGAGAGGGATTGAGGGCAGGAGGAGAAGGGGATGACAGAGGATGAGATGGCTGGATGGCATCACTGACTCGATGGATGTGAGTCTGAGTGAACTCCAGGAGTTGGTGATGGACAGGGAGGCCTGGCGTGCTGCAATTCATGGGGTCACAAAGAGTCAGACACGACTGAGTGACTGAACTGAATTGAACTGAGCTTTGTGGACCTATCGTTTAGTCATTAATATCTGGCAAATTTCAGCCACGATTATGGCAAATATTTCTTCTGTTCTCACTTTATTCTGATATTACAATTATGACTCTGTTACACCTGTTGAAATGGTAACACAGTTCCTGAAAGCTTTGTTCTGTTTTTGTTGTTATTTATTCAACTGACTTTCTTTCTTGGTTGAATTTCAGTTTGAAAGTTGAAATTTCTAATGATCACATACTAGCTAATCAATTCATTCTTCAGCGTTAGAGTTGGTTGATGAGTCCAGTAAAGTCATTCTTCATTTCTATCACTGTCTTCTTTATTCCTATCATTCCTTTTGATTTTTAGAGTTTCCATTTCTCTGCTTTTATAACCAATCTCTTCTTGCAGGTTGATTACTTCTTCCATTAGAGGTACTAACATATTAATCATAGTTACTTTAAATTCCTTATTTTATAATTCCAACATCCCTGTCATGTCTGAGTCTCTTTCGTTGCTTTTTCTCTTCCAACTGTGTGTTTTTCTTAATGTTTCCCTTTGGCATGCCTTCTAATTTTTAACCCAAGTATTAGTAAAATGTAATTGACATACATCACTGATAATTTTTTGTTAAAAGCTGACCATGTTAATTTGGGTAATAGGGACTGACATAAATAGACCCTCAGGATAGGATTTAAATTAATCCGGCTAGACGGTTGTGTTTAATGTCTGCTGTCATTATAGGTGCCACCGGATTCAAGGCTTTTTTGTTTTCTTGTGGCTTCCACCCCTGACCTTGGACTTTCCTAGCTACTCCTCTCCCAGGGAGTCTGGGAGTCTGTAGCTTCAGCTCTTTCTGCTATAAGCTGCTGCTATTCTATAGGCATCTCATTGGTGTGGTAGTAAGGTGTACAGAAGGGAGACTGAACTATTAATAAAATCTGATTGATCTCAGGCTTTTAGGCAGCCTGTGTCTCAGACTGTAACATCATAAGTGTTTCTCTTCTGGTATGGTTTTATTCCCCCTTCTCCTTCCTCCTTGCAGTGGCTACAGCATACCCAATCTATTTCCGTGATGCTCTGATCTCTGGTGATAGTATTTCATTTTCTCATATCTCCTTAGGTGAGAAAGTAAGACTAGAGCAGCTTGAGTGGGAGGAATGGCCTCTGTCAGCTGGGATGAGGCTCCGGCCAAGACCTTTTCCCTGGACACAGGCTTTGTTTATGGAAAAGGCTCTGGGTATGTTTCAAAAAGATTCTCCTTACCCCTTCCTCTGCTAGTGTTAAGAATGGATATATCTCAGATCTTTAGCCTGAGAATCTAGTGGGATTTCAGGAGGTAAAATCCTATGAATATGTGGGGCTCCTTCAAAAGTTGTGGCTTCACTAGCTTCTTACTCTCACATGAGTACATGTTCAGTATCTAACAATTATGAAAATAAGCATTTAAATACCTCTACCAGTGTATGCTGTTAAGCAACATCTCTTCCAGGTAAAAAGAAAGTCTTAGCTGTGTCTGTAGATGTGTCTGCCTCTCCCCAAATTGGGATAGCAGTTTGCCTGTCAGCTCAATTCTCCTATGAATGTAATAGAAGTCCTTAATTTTCATTTGTTCAGTTTTCTCCAGTTGTAAAGATGGGAGTGACAGCTTGCAAGCTCTTCACATGTCAGTGATGAAACCTGAAGCTCAGTGCCTTGACTTGAATACATGATTTTTTATAATTTCCCATGTTATTAGCTATATATCTGTGTTTTGTTTTTCTTGCGGGTTTCTGGTTGTGTTATGGGTAGCTGAATTTGACAGTTAATCAGAAGAGCTAGGTAATGTTTAGCAATGTAATGAATCAGTATAATACAGACAATCTTCTGGAAGTAAATAATGAACTAATATCAGCAGATGACTGATAGTCAACAAGGCAAATTCATAAATCTCTGCATTTGGCCAGTGCCATTCAATGTGAAACAGATGCTCTAACAG
Source organism: Ovis canadensis (assembly GCF_042477335.2). NCBI lineage: Eukaryota > Metazoa > Chordata > Mammalia > Artiodactyla > Bovidae > Ovis > Ovis canadensis. Next base: position 81,226,221 of record NC_091250.1, read on the forward strand.
TTCATTGTGTTCCTGCTAACTGAATCTGAAGGGGGAACTTTGAAAACATATGAAAAATGAGTTATAATAAAATGACAGAGTATTGTTACATCACTGAATCTACTTCATTTAAAAATAGGTTGTTAAATAGGACAATTCAAGAAACAAACCAAGTTTTTAATTATATGCACCTGATGTATTCAGTTAGGTTGCCTAATATTTGTTCCCCCACTAACTAGCTTGATCATATTTTTAGCAAAAATATTACTTATAAAATCTAGCCAAATTATTTAATGCTTTTAGTATAAGCATAAACAAAATCATACTGAAGTTTGAAACTAAGAAGAATATTCATACAGTAATGTTATTGATCCTAATTTAACATTTGTGAAACATGTTAAATTAATAAAATATTAAAAACTTTCATGATACAGATGGAAATGTATTTACAATCAATATTAATGTGTAAGTCAGTTCAGTTCAGTTCAGTCGCTCAGTTGTGTCTGACTCTTTGCGACCCCACGAATCGCAGCACGCCAGGCCTCCCTGTTCATCACCATCTCCCGGAGTTCACTCACACTCACGTCCATCGAGTCAGTGATGCCATCCAGCCATCTCATCCTTGGTCGCCCCCTTCTCCTCCTGCCCTCAATCCCTCCCAGAATCAGAGTCTTTTCCAATGAGTCAACTCTTTGCACGAGGTAGCCAAAGTACTAGAGCTTCAGCTTTAGCATCATTCCTTCCAAAGAAATCCCAGGGTTGATCTCCTTCAGAATGGACTGGTTGGATCTCCTTGCAGCCCAAGGGACTCTCAAGAATCTTCTCCAACACCAGAGTTCAAAAGCATCAATTCTTTGGCACTCAGCCTTCTTCACAGTCCAACTCTCACATCCGTACGTGACCACAGGAAAAACCATAGCCTTAACTAGACGGACCTTAGTGGGCAAAGTAATGTCTCTGCTTTTGAATATACTATCTAGGTTGGTCATAACTTTTCTTTCAAGGAGTAAGTGTCTTTTAATTTCATGGCTGCATTCACCATCTGCAGTGATTTTGGAGCCCCAAAAAATAAAGTCTGACACTGTTTCCACTGTTTCCCCATCTACTTCCCATGAAGTGATGGGACCAGATGCCATGATCTTCGTTTTCTGAATGTTGAGCTTTAAGCCAACTTTTTCACTCTCCTCTTTTACTTTCATCAAGAGGCTTTTTAGCTACTCTTCACTTTCTGCTGTAAGGGGGGTGTCATCTGCATATCTGAGGTTCTTGATATTTCTCCCGGCAATCTTGATTCCAGCTTGTGCTTCTTCCAGTCCAGCGTTTCTCATGATGTACTCTGCATATAAGTTAAATAAGCAGGATGACAATATACAGCCTTGACATACTCCTTTTCCTATTTGGAACCAGTCTGTTCCATGTCCAGTTCTAACTGTTGCTTCCTGACTTGCATACAGATTTCTCAAGAGGCAGGTTAGATGATCTGGTATTCCCATCTCTTTCAGAATTCTCCACAGACTATATATGTAATATATTCACCATATACTATGTACATACTATTTTATATATATATATATGTAAAATGTTATATATATAGTATTTTAATTAGATTAATTAAATATTTATTTAAAACTGTTTCAATGATCATACATCACTTAATCCCATTTCCCTAGTCATTGAATTCTGTGGAGAAAACAGCTAGTATCAGAATATCTTTGTGTTTTTATGTATTTAACCCAAAACATACACAAACATACCCATTCATATGTGTGTATCCACACAAACAGGTGTATTTTCTTCAAAACTATATTAATTCATTCAATAATAAAATATGTGCCAGACACTATTCTAGACCTTAGAGACATAGTGAAAGTCGCTCATCATGTGTGACTCTTTGAGACACCATGAACTGTAGCCTCTGTCCAAGAAATTTAGCAGGCCAGAATACTGACATGGGTAACCTATCCCTTCTCCAAGTGGATCTTCCTGACCCAGGAATTGAACCGAGGTCTCCTGCACTGCAGGGGGATTCTTTACCAGCTGAGGTATCAGGGAAGCCCTTAGAGATATAAAATAAGCAAAAAAGACGTGATTCTTACACTCATAGTCTGTTTGAGGAGAAGCGAAGATAAACAAATATATATATATATATGTATGTGTGTATATATATATATATATATATATATATATATATATAATGATATGTTGTTGTCTAGGAATAGTCAGGGTGCTCTCTGATAACTTAGAAGGGGCATTGAACACAGACTTGGAATATTCACTGATCCCCATAGCTTGAGGTTCCACCACCGATTCCCCAGAGTTCTTGAATATTCATGTCCATATATGTTTGTGTACAAATAGCTGTGAAAAGAAAAGAGGCGAAAAGCAAAGGAGCAATGGAAAGATATAAGCATCTGAATGCAGAGTTCCAAAGAATAGCAAGAAGAGATAAGAAAGCCTTCTTCAGCGATCAATGCAAAGAAATAGAGGAAAAGAACAGAATGGGAAAGACTAGAGATCTCCTCAAGAAAATTAGAGATACCAAGGGAACATTTCATGCAAAGATGGGCTCGATAAAGGACAGAAATGGTATGGACCTAACAGAAGCAGAAGATGTTAAGAAGAGGTGGCAAGAATACATGGAAGAACTGTACAGAAAAGGTCTTCATGACCCAGATAATCATGATGATCTAATCACTCATCTAGAGCCAGACATCCTGGAATGTGGAGTCAAGTGGGCCTTAGAAAGCATCACTACGAACAAAGCTAGTGGAGGTGATGGAATACCAGTTGAGCTATTTCAAATCCTGAAAGATGATGCTGTGAAAGTGCTGCACTCAATATGCCAGCAAATTTGGAAAACTCGGCAGTGGCCACAGGACTGGAAAAGGTCAGTTTTCATTCCAATCCCAAAGAAAGGCAATGCTAAAGAATGTTCAAACTACCACACAATTGCATTCATCTCACATGCTAGTAAAGTAATGCTCAAAATTCTCCAAGCCAGGCTTCAGCAATACATGAACCGTGAACTCCCTGATGTTCAAGCTGGTTTTAGAAAAGGCAGAGGAACCAGAGATCAAATTGCCAACATCCACTGGATCATGGAAAAAGCAAGGGAGTTCCAGAAAAACATCTTCTGCTTTATTGACTATGCCAAAGCCTTTTACTGTGTGGATCACAATAAACTGGACAATTCTCAAAGAGATGGAAATCCAGACCACCTAACCTGCCTCTTGAGAAATCTGCATGCAGGCCAGGAAGCAACAGTTAGAACTGGACATGGAACAACAGACTGGTTCCAAATAGGAAAAGGAGTACGTCACGGCTGTATATCGTCACCCTGCTTATTTAACTTATATGCAGAGTACATCATGAGAAATACTGGGCTGGATGAAGCACAAGCTGGAATCAAGATTGCCGGGAGAAATATCAAGAACGTCAGATATGCAGATGGCACCACCCTTATGGCAGAAAGTGAAGAGGAGCTAAAAAGCCTCTTGATGAAAGTGAAAGAGGAGAGCGAAAAAGTTGGCTTAAAGCTCAACATTCAGAAAACGAAGATCATGGCATCTGGTCCCATCACTTCATGGGAAGTAGATGGGGAAACAGTGGAAACAGTGTCAGACTTTATTTTTTGGGGCTCCAAAATCACTGCAGATGGTGGCTGCAGCCATGAAATTAAAAGACACTTACTCCTTGGAAGAAAAGTTATGACCAACCTAGATAGTATATTCAAAAGCAGAGATATTACTTTGCCGACTAAGGTCCGTCTAGTCAAGGCTATGGTTTTTCCTATGGTCATGTATGGATGTGAGAGTTGGACTGTGAAGAAGGCTGAGTGCCAAAGAATTGATGCTTTTGAACTGCGGTGTTGGAGAAGACTCTTGAGAGTCCCTTGGGCTGCAAGGAGATCCAACCAGTCCATTCTGAAGGAGATCAACCCTGGGATTTCTTTGGAAGGAATGATGCTAAAGCTGAAGCTCCAGTACTTTGGCCACCTCATGCAAAGAGTTGACTCATTGGAAAAGACTCTGATTCTGGGAGGGATTGGGAGCAGGAGGAGAAGGGGACGACAGATGATGAGATGGCTGGATGGCATCACGGACTCGATGGACGTGAGTCTGAGTGAACTCCGGGAGTTGGTGATGGACAGGGAGGCCTGGCGTGCTGTGATTCATGGGGTCGCAAAGAGTTGGACATGACTGAGAGACTGAACTGAACTGAAGTGAATAGTTATATGTAATATATATAATATATAATTATATATATAATATATACATATATAAAGTTATGCATACAAGATAAGGTTAGAGTTAATTCTTAGAAAAGGTATTAAGGTAAGCACCAACTAAAGACCATTCTCCAGAGTGAGCAGGTAGGAAAGCAGATAAGATAAAATGAAAGTACCCCTCCATCCTTTCTCTCATTTAACAGTTTTGGTGTAAGATATCTAAGGTTAATGAAACTGCTGTGGTATCAGAGACTTAGGGTTCCTCTTTCTTGTTTCTCTGTCATTTTTATGGTAGCATCCATGTCCTTGAGGTTGAAGAGGGCTCGCCAGCACTTGGCCTGCATTCTAGCAAAAGAGAGGGGAGGATGGAGAGGCCCATGGATTCACGTTAAGAGCACAAACTGAAAGTTCAACACTTAACTTTTACTTGTATGTCTTTGAGAATTTAGTCATATGGCCACATCCAGCAGTAAGGAAGGCATGGAAATGAGTGGGAATGTACATCAAATCAGTGTAGTCTCACCTTGATATACACAACTAGAATCAAGACCTGCAATGTTCTGTAAGTTATTAGGAAATAACTAGTCATCTCTGACAGATGAGGCCTGTGATGGTTCAGGCACAGACTATATAAATTGTCTGAAAAACTGGGAAAAGAAGAAAGGCGTATTTTATATTAACCCTCTAAGATATCAAACTATCTGCTAAAACAAAACTTCTGCATACATTGGCCTCCTGGAAAGCATTCCATTGTGTTTGCTATGCAAATACAGCTTTGAGACAGTTCCAAAGCTCACTTCCCAATAGTTTGGTCCTATCTAAGTAGGGATTCGAGAGCATGTTCTGTCTTTTGACCACTCTTCTTTAGTTTTCTCAGTGGGCTACTCTTTACCACCTGTCACTGAACCGCTCAGATTTCACAAGGTACCATAACTGTTCTTCCACTCCTCATACTTTACTGTTCTTCTGGGCAATATAATTTACTCTGATTTCCTGCTCTGTTCTCATATGATAAATATCTTTAAGGATATATTTCATGAACTCCAGTGACCATCTTCCTGATATCTCTAACAAGCTTCAATACCACTTTATTAAGCCTCCTACATGACATTAATTTTTAATTAAAAATCTATCCAGTCTACCACATGCCTGCCACGTTGTTAGACAAGAGTATACAAAAAACATGAATTATATGTTCTCAGAGAATGTAATCTACTGGAAGACAGATAATTAACAGGCAAATTGCACAGATGGTGTAATAATAAGTGATAGAGACATGGCTGCTCTGAGACTACCTAAAAATTACCTATCCAAGATTTTGGGGTCAGAGAAGGCTTCCTACAGGAAGTGGTATAGCAAAGGAAATTTGAATAATCTGAGGAATAGGTTCAAGGAAGAAAAAACATGTTCCTGGGTCTGATGTAGGTCAGTGGATAAAAAGGTACACTCACAACAGGTTAGGCTGGGGAGGCCCCTAGAGGCCAAATAATCATGGTAAGGCTTTCAGTCAATGACTATAATGTACAGTCATAGAGAAGTTTCATACAGGAGAGGGTTATATAAGTAGAACTGAGTTTTAGAAAGATTACTTTTGCCACACTGTGTAGAGTGGAATGAAGAATAGTAAGACTAAGGTCAGAGAGGCCAGATAAACCTTATACAGTGACCCCTCACTGAGAAGTTCCACAGAAATTTCAAATTTTAGCCTTCACAACTACATCTATAATCTAAACCAAAACTTATCACATCTCCCATAATTCTTTATCATAAAATGATGTTACATTTATCTAGGCCCTCAATAAGAAATCCGGCAGTACTCTGCAATGCTTGTATTTATCTCCCCTTCGGATTCACTACGTCCTGCATATTCTCCCTCCTTAGCTTCTCCCAAATCCATGACTCCTTCTCCACCCATGTTCATTCAGGCTTTCATTATTTCTCACTTGGATTATATCAACTTCCTCTTAAATAGTCATCCTCTATAACTCATACCATTTCAATCTATTTACACAGTATTTCTCATAATTGTCTTGCCTGAACTCAAAAGCATCCATTTTACTCTCTAATTAAAATATATTTCAAGCAGTATCCCTGGCTTTTGTTGTGATTGTTCAGTTGCTAAGTCATGTCCGATTCTATGTGATCTCATGGACTGCAGCACACCAGGCTTCCCTGTCCTTCACTATCTCCCAGAGTTTGCTCAAATTCATGTCCATGGAGTCAGCGATGCCATCCAACCATCTCATCCTCTGTCACCCCCATCTCCTCTTCCCTTCAATCTTTCCCACCATCAGGGTCTTTTCCAATGCTCAGCTCTTTGCATCAGGTGGCCAAAATATTGAAACTTCAGCTTAAGTCCTTCCAATGAATATTCAAGGTTGATTTCTTTTAGGAATATAAGCTGTACATAAACTGGCCTCTGTTTAACTGTTCTTACAAACAAAATAATTTCATGCCTGAGATACACTGAGCAATAATCTTTTATTCTTTATATGCTCTGTATTGCTCTTTATAATCATGTACCCTCTGCTTAGAATATTGCCTTTTCCATTATACTACTTTCTAAGCTTGACTTGACTTCTTTCCTGGGGGCCTCTCTGATATTCTCAATTTTTACTGCTTCCTTCTTTGTGCTCTCACTTGATTTTGGAATACTTCTCTCTCTTCACATTTATTTATATGTCCCTCCAACTCCTCCATACTCTGAGCAGTTTGTAGGCATCTGGAAATGCTACCACTGCAGATGGTGACTGCAGCCATGAAATTAAAAGACATTTACTCCTTGGAAGAAAATTTATGACCAACCTAGATAGCATATTCAAAAGCAGAGACATTACTTTGCCCACTAAGGTCCGTCTAGTCAAGGCTATGGTTTTTCCTGTGGTCACGTACAGATAAGAGAGTTGGACTGTGAAGAAAGCTGAGTGCCAAAAAATTGATGCCTTTGAACTGCGGTGTTGGAGAAGATTCTTGAGGGTCCCTTGGACTGCAAGGAGATCCAACCAGTTCATTCTGAAGGAGATCAGCCCTGGGATTTCTTTGGAAGGAATGATGCTAAAGCTGAAGCTCTAGTACTTTGGCCACCTCATGCGAAGAGTTGACTCATTGGAAAAGACTCTGATGCTGGGAGGGATTGGGGGCAGGGGGAGAAGGGGACAACCCAGGATGAGATGGCTGGATGGCATCACGGACTCGATGGACATGAGTCTGAGTGAACTCCGGGAGATGGTGATGGACAGGGAGGCCTGGCGTGCTGCAATTCATGGGGTCGCAGAGTCGGACACGACTGTGCGACTGAACTGAACTGAACTGAATTCAGATTCTGACAAAAGTAAATACTTATATGCCATTGTTTCATCAAATGAAATAATTAAAAATCTATGAATAGTAACATTAGGGGACCATATTTAGAAATTCTCAAAGAAGGAACAAACAGTTTAAGAAGCTAATAAACATTAGAATGAAACAGAGGTTTCATCACTACATTGTACCTATGAATAGAATATAAAAGTGATATAAATTGATGCAAAAATCGTGTATTCTTACATTAGTTCAGATAGGATTAAAAAGTATCACTTCAGAACAACTACTATATGCCAAACATTATTAAAAGAACTTTTTTTGTATTAATTTGTTCAATTCTCACAACAGCCCTGTGAGTTTGATAGCATTCTCATTCTCATTTACAATTGAGGAAACTGAGGCTAAGTAAAGCTGATATCTTTCTGAGGATCACACTGTTAACAAGTGGTTGAAGTAGGATACGAACCCAGGCAGACTGCCTCAAAAGTCCACACTCTTCACTAAATTGTACTGCCTAATCCATAAATGGTCTTCTCTTTCAAAGCCAACTATATGTCCACATTACGCAATTTTCAGTATAATGAATCTAACCCTTGTGTTTACTACTTCAGCTCCTAACAGGTTTACACTTTTTAAAGCTATATCATGCATTAAACTGTTTCTACTGCTCAAGAAGTGACCATGCTATGCACAGAGACTGTGTGCACTAGAATCAGGCACAGATTTGGATTTTGCTTCTGCCATAGCAGCTATGTGAATTGGCTAAGATTTAGCAATTTCTCCATCCGTAAAATGAAAATGTTATTTTTCAGGACTGGGGAATCATTGAAAGGATAAGGTGTACTATAAATGCCTAGTGTATAAAATCATCCATCAAATGTTAAATTATCCTCCCTTCTTTCTCCCTTTCCCTATCACATTCTCTCTCTCAGCCTCAGTGGCTTTATCTCTAAAATGGGAACTACGCTACAACTTGAACATTAAATAATACATGCAAATATCTCATTTGGAACCTGTCAGATAAAGAGCCTTATAGCTTCCCTGTTGATTTTGAGTTCTTTAGGTCCCCATGTATAGATAAAGCAGCTAAGAATCCAGACCAAGGATGCAAGAGTCCCATCTAGTGGTGATTTAAGAAAAAAATCAAAAGACAAGTAGGGATTATAACTGCTTAAATCATTGCTTAGAAATCCTTGGGCTATTTTTTTAGTTATTCATTTCCTACTTTGAGAAATAATTTAATGTGGCTCACAGGAAAAGAGAAAGGAAAGCCTTGAACTGGATTCTTCTTTGTTCTTCCAATGTCCAAAATCTCTTCAGAATAGATTTCTGGACTTACTAAACTCTTTGTCTATCTGGCTGAACTACTGTGTTCCTGGATTTCTTAAAGGCTGTGATTCGATTCTTCACTTAGCCATGATTTGTTAGCCTAATGCTATCAGAAGAATTTAGTAGTGTCATTATGACTTTAAGACCGATCTTTTGCAAGAAACATCCATCAATCAAAGTCTTTTATATTTGAGAGATGACTTCCAAGAAATCTTGCATGGTTTATATCTAATCTCAAATGTTATCAGAAATGAATTGGAAGTTCTGGTTAGGGAAAGGCTGGATTTAACAATGGTTGAATATAGCCTTTATGGGGATCTCTATACCTCTATTCCATTATTCAGGAAAATTCAATCCAGTGTAACTACTACATACCACAGTAATTGTTATGAACTGCAAGTCTGTGTTCCTCCCCAAATTCATATGCTGATATCTAATCTCTGGTGTGATGGAGGTGGGACTTTGGAGAGGTAACGTGGTCATGAAGTTCGGGTCCTCATTAATGAGATAGTGCCCTGATTAGAGGAGGTCAGAGAGTTAGCTCACTCTTTCTGCAGTGTGAGGATACAAAGACCCCATCAAGCAGGCATCCTGATATACAACTTTCAGTCTCCAAAACTGTGAGAAAGAAATTTCTGTTGCCTCTTAACCACAATCTATGGTACTGTGTACAAGAGTCTAAGCCTAAAATAGTAATATTCTGATTTCATAAGTTTAAAAGAAATTAATATATTCAGTATGATGACAATAAAGCAATGAAAGAACAGACTACAGAAAGCACTGAGTATGAACTCCCCACTGTTATCAAATCTTTTTACTATTTCAATCTTGTAATTGTATTGTCATAAAATGCATTGTGCCTGTTCCAATTTTAATAGTTTTGGTGATTTCTTATAGCTCCCTGAGGTGATTTAACTAGGGAGATATTATGCTACTTGTGATAAATAATGCATCAATAAATAATTTTTATCAAAAAAAGTCACCCAAGTAGAAATCATTTCCTTGAAAGACTAGGAGATATGTGAAAAAATAATAGTTTTAATTTTTTGAGTGTTTAAAAACTGAGAATAAATATGAACTCAAAATCTTGCTATAGTGATACTATTTAATAACCTAAAACTGCTTAAATAGTAAAATAATCATAGTAAAAAAAATCTATTATTTTCCATTTTGTTATTTCAAAGCTCATGTGAAGGAAAAAAACTAAACACAAAAACTAAAAATAAAAACAAAACTATAACAGTAACAACCCCCCTTGAAACACCTGATATCTCCCTTATATATTCTATAAGGTTATCAAGCTTCCACAGATGAAATCCAGGACAAAGTATAAGAAATGGTTTTACAGAATACTGTCAAAAGCAGTAATCAAATTCTCACTCAAATTAAAATTAAACAGGAGTTTCTAACAACTGAGGTTTATAAGTAGCGGTGGCTCAGATGGTAAAGTGTCTGCCTACAATGCAGGAGACCTGGTTTTGATCCCTGGGTCAGGAAGATCCCTTGGAGAAGGAAATGGCAACCCACTCCAGTACTTTTGCCTGGAGAATTCCATGGATGGAGGAGCCTGGTGGGCTGCAGTCCATGGGATTGCAGAGTCAGATGAGACTTCATTTTCACGTTTAATGGGGCTTCCCAGGTGGCTCAGTTGCAAAGAATCTGCCTGCCAAGCAGGAAACATAGGTTTGATCACTGAGTCAGGAAGATCCCCTTGAGAAAGAAATGGCAATCTACTTTTGTATTCTTGCCTGGGAAATCCATGGACAGAGGAGCATGGCGGGAAGAGTTGAACATGATTTAGCAACTAAACAAAATAACATACTTTTAAAGACCTGGATTAACTATGCTAATTTTGCTTAAAAATGTAGCATTATGAAACCAGGACAGGAATGAATTTTGAAAGGTCACTTAATGTATTAGTTACTATACCATAGTCTGATAGTATCAACTTCTGGGCAGGAAAGAGATCAAAGAATCTGAAAAACTTCAATAAGCAGCTGCTAATACCAATAATTAAAGAAAGTGAAGTCGCTCAGTGGTGTCTGACTTTTGGTGACCCCTATGGGCTGTTGCCTACTAGGCTCCCTGCTCCATGGGATTTTCCAGGCAAGAGTACTGGATTGGGTTGCCATTTCCTTCTCCAGAGGATCTTCCAGACCCAGGGATCGAACCCGGATCTCCAGTATTGCAGGCAGATGCTTTACTGTCTGAGCCACCGGGGAAGATTACCAATAGTTAACTATTTTGCAATTCTGAACATTCACCTCAAGCTCTGGTCTATGTTTATTAAGCCTGATTCTCAAACAGAAATTACCCATGTTTGAAGCAATCACCCAGGAGATTTCTGATTTCAAATTCTGAAAGTGAAAAGAAAAAGAAAAAGTAATTTGATGGCAGAGATCAAACAGTCAATCTTGAGGGAAATCAACCCTGAATACTCTTTGGAAGGACTGATGCTGAAGCTGAAGCTCCAATACTTTGCCACCTGATTCAAACAGCTGACTCACTGGAAAATATCTTGATGCTTGGAAAGACTGAAGGTAGGAGAAGTGCAAAACAGGGGATGAGATGGTTGGATAGCATCACCGATTCAATGGACATGAACTTGGGCACATTCCAGGAGATGGTGAAGGACAGGAAAGCTTAGCGTGCTGCAGTCCATAGGGTCTCAAAGAGTCAGACATGACTTGGCAAATCAACAACAAAAGAAAAAGTGAGAGCATGTGAGTGAGAGAGCTGTAAGGTCAAATTCTTTCTTTGCTACTGACCTGCTGTCTGATAATGGAGTAATCTAATACTTACAGGTTTCAAAGTTCTTGTCTAGAAAGTGAGGATAATCACTTTCTTAGCTGGGGATACTTTTTTCAGAATTAAATACTGATTACATCAGAAATATCTAACACAGTATATGACCCATCAGTTCAGTTCAGTCACTCAGTCGTGTCCGACTCTTTGCGACCCCATGAATCGCAGCACGCCAGGTCTCCCTGTCCATCACCAACTCCCGGAGTTCACTCAGATTCACGTCCATCGAGTCAGTGATGTCATCCAGCCATCTCATCTTCTGTCATCCCTTCTCCTCCTGCCCCCAATCCCTCCCAGCATCAGAGTCTTTTCCAATGAGTCAACTCTTCCCATGAGGTGGCCAAAGTACTCGAGTTTCAGCTTTAGCTGAAATTTCATTCCTTCCAAAGAAATCCCAGGGCTGATCTCCTTCAGAATGAACTGAAGTCCATTCTGAGAGTCCAAGGGACTCTCAAGAGTCTTCTCCAACACCACAGTTCAAAAGCATCAATAGAGGTGCTCTAAACACTGTTTAATTTTTTTTTTTCTCATCACTATGACCACATAGATTTCAGTATCAGAAATATGATTGGATAATCTGCCCTTATAACTTGAATGGTCATAACTGACTTGAAGTGATATCTGCATGTCCTGAAAAAAAATCTTAAAAAATTCACTGACAAAATAACAGCATATACTTTTCATTCCCTTCCTGTGCACTTAATAATAATTTATTCTCCCCAATTACACTGAAGCAGGCTACCTATTTTCCTGAAACAACTTCTAAACCTAGCCCTAGTCTAGGCCCAGCAAGGCTTTCGAAGTTTCCTTGCCATGGCTTATTAATGTATTTTTCTTCAGTCACTTTCCTAATTGGCAGTGGCTGACTGGATGAATCTCTGACAGCGGGGAGGAAGGCGGCTGGTGGGCTGGCAGCTTGCTGATTAGCATGTGCTACCTTGTGCCAAAGTCAATTCTGGGATGCCAGGTGTGCCTCCTGTTAGCACTCCACAGCCCATGCCTTGTGGAAGACAGAGATTTGGAACGAGTTTTGCAGAGGCTGTATTCACCCTGCACAGGCTTTCTGTGTATTGGTTTCACATCCTGCAACCACCCAGGCATTCTACTCCTGCTCCACTTGATCCCCGCTTTCCAATTAAAACTATCCATGTCTCCTTCTAAGGCTGCCCTAATTCTTTAGCCTAAATAGGCTGAAGCTGCATCTAGATGAGTTTATGATTTTTCTCTCTTGTTAACTTTTTTCAGCTTTATTATGGTGTAACTGGAAAGTAAAATTGTCATATATTTAAAGTGTACAGTGTGATGAAATGATATACATTATGAAAGGATCCCCACCATGGAGTTACTTTAACTCATCTCACATATTTACCGTTTTTCTTTCTTTTTGATGAAGACACAGGTTCAATTCTCTTAGCAAATTTCAGTTACGCAAGTGTTATCAACTATAGTCATCATGTTATATGTTAGATCCTCAGACCTTCTCCATCTGTAACTGAAAGCTTGTACCCTCCTCTCAGCCTCTCCCTAGGCCCCTATCCCCTGGCAACCACAATTCTGCTCTCTGTTTTCATTAGTTTAACTTCCTCTTTGCTTGGATTTATTGCTCAGTTCTTATGGAATTCTCTTTTCTATTCCTGCATGCCTTGATCTATAGACCACTTGGATTTATATCACATTCTACAGTATCCTTGGTTCTCAGAAAGTACTCAGGCTTGCTATATATAAAACAATAAAGGTACATGTTCACTTTAAGATTTAATAAAATCTGTACACATATTGTTTCAGGGATCCTGTTAGCATCCCAGTGAGGTAGACAGCATAAATTTTACATCTATTTATAATGGAGAAAATCTAGACTTCAGAGAGGTTACATGCTTGTTTAATCCAGAAGTGACATCAGGACCTGGCAGAAGCTTTCTTCCTTCCTGGTGCAATGGTCTTTCAAACAGGTATTTAAGCACTCAACATTATTAGTTGTTTTATTTAATAAATTTATTTTTATTAGCTGCTTTATTACTATATTGATTACTTCAGATCATGATTATCTCTTTATTAAACTACAACAAACTCATTATTAAGTGACTTTCTACCCAGTAGGTGACTGGTTTCTTAAAAGTTGAAGTGGAATGTTCTTATCTGCCTTTTTTTTTTTTTTGGTTGCCTATAGTATGTGTTTCATATAAGTACACAGAACCCACTTTCTATATAACTTTCCTGGATTAAATGAAGAAGCATTTTTCACTCACCAATTCCAGCTCCAAAAGAAGATAATTCTAATATTAATAGCTTGTTGGGCATGCTGGTAGAGGGAAGAAATCCCCCAGAGTAGGACTAATGTTGAGACCTATGGGGAATTAGACAATGATGAGGTAAACAGGACAAAGGGAATGTAAGCAAGGGGGAGGGGAGGGAAAAAACTAGAGATGATATTGATAAAAATATGAAGAAAGCAGATATATTGATAATTCAAAATAATCTGATAATTAGATATTTAAGATTTGTTTTATAATATATATTGTTAATATTGGATTTTAACCATAGCTAAAGAGAGGTAAAGCCTTTGCTTTCAGCTTCTAGTACATGATTACTACACCTGGATTGAAAGTCTAGGGGCTTTAGCCCACTGAATAGTGACAATGAATGTTGGCTAACCTATTATAATGGTAAGTTTTACTTGTTTATTTTTTCCCCTGAACCCATGCAACCTTCTTTTGAAAACAGCACTCTGATTCCTTAATTTAAAAATTAGGAAAGTAGCCTACTTACACTTTTAGTCTATATTGCTTTGCTAACCTCTCACTGAACTCACAAATGTATTTATATCTATCTATCTGGGCTTCCCTGGTAGCTCAGTAGTAAAGAATCTGCCTGCCAAATGCAGGAGACTTCGATCCCTGCACTGAAAAGATCTGTTGGAGAAGGAAATGGCAATCCCCACCAGTATTCTAGCCTGGGTAATCCCATGGACGGAGGAGTCGGGTTGTAAAGAATCAAACACAACTGAGCAACTAAACAACAGCAACAACATTCTATCTATCTAAACCGTCTTCCCTTTACTTATTGCCTCAGTGTAATCTACTTAATTGTCTATCAGTTTAAAAACAGGTAAAAATAACTGCCCTCTTGAAATTTAAATTCTTGTGGGAGAGACAAACTAAACAAAAATGTATTTTTCTATAAGATACTGGAAGATGATATGGGCAATGGAGAAAAACAAGGAACAGGACCAGTGCAAGCAGAAGAGTCGGGATTGGGAAGTAGTTCACAATTTTAAGCTGTCAGTGAGGTCTCTTCACAAAGATGACAGTTAAGACAAAGCCTGAATGAGATGAAGGAATTAGCCATTTTGGAAAAGAGAAATTCAAGCAGAGGGAAAAGATAAACCTTTGAGGTGAATGACTGGCATATTCATGAAATAAGAAGGAAGCCAAGTGGATGCCAGGGGAAGGGGAGGGTAGAGGAGGGGTGTCAATCTGTCCATGATGATTGTACCAGGGATAAGAATGTGATCCATGTAACTTACTAACCAGTAAGACTCAATTATGGGACTTGATCCACATCTTCAACTATATGTCCTGTGGATATCTGTACAAGCTCATGATTAATTAATAATGAAGTTAACAAAGAGGCTTAAATCAGCTTGACTTGCATTTCATTATACCAAAATAAAGGAGATTTGATTAAAAAACTGAACACACACTGGCATATTTCACTTAAATACAGGAATATCAAAAATTCTGAAATTCCCTTCAAACAACTAAACACTGATGACATGAATGTCAAAGAAGCTGGATTATTGCCCAGATAGGTCTTTCCTAAAGATTTATAGAGTTCGTAAATCCTGAAATATGCCATCTTGTGATATTGAGCCTAAGCTAAAGCAAGAGCTGATGACTCTTTACATATTTATTGATATGAAGGAGAGAAGTATTACACAACAAATAGTAACAATAATAGCAATGACTTCATAGAATTTACTGTATGTCAGAATTGTTCTAAGTGTTCTGTGTGTTTATGAATATATTTGTGGGTGTGTTAATTCCCTAAACTATCTCATGAGGTAGATACTATAATTCTATTTCTACAGAGCTACAAAATTAAGGTACAAAGAGGTTAAAAAGACTTTCCATAACTTTCCTAATTTGGTAATAGTACTGTCAGATTTTGAACCAAGATACAAGCATTCCTTGGAGATATTACAGGTTTAGTTCAAGACCACCACAAAAAGTGTGTATCACAATAAAACAAGTCACATGGAATTTCTGGTTTTGCCGTGCCTATAAAAGTTATATTTATACTATACTATAGTCTTTTAAGTGAGTAATAGTATTTGTTTTTGTTTAATCACTCAGTTCAGTTCAGTTCAGTCGCTCAGTCATGTCCAACTCTTTGTGACCCCATGAATTGCAGCATGCCAGGCCTCCCTGTCCATCACCAACTCCTGGAGTTCACTCAGACTCATGTCCATTGAGTCAGTGATGCCATCCATCCATCTCATCCTCTGTCATCCCCTTCTCCTCCTGCCCTCAATCCCTCCCAGCATCAGTCTTTTTCAATGAGTCAACTCTTCGCATGAGGTGGCCAAAGTACTGGAGTTTCAGCTTTAGCATCATTTCTTCCAAAGAAATACCAGGGCTGATCTCCTTCAGAATGGACTGGTTGGATCTCCTTGCAGTCCAAGGGACTCTCAAGAGTCTTCTCCAACACCACAGTTCAAAAGAATCAATTCTTTGGCCCTCTGCCTTCTTCACAGTCCAACACGCACATCCATACATGACCACAGGAAAAACCATAGCCTTGATTAGATGGACCTTAGTCGGCAAAGTAATGTCTCTGCTTTTGAATATACTATCTAGGTTGGTCATAACTTTTCTTCCAAGGAGTAAGCATCTTTTAATTTCATGGCTGCAGTTACCATCTGCAGTGATTTTGGAGCCCCAAAAAATAAAGTCTGACACTGTTTCCACTGTTTCCCCATCTATTTCCCATGAAATAATGCGACCGGATGCCATGACCTTCGTTTTCTGAATGTTGAGCTTTAAGGCAACTTTTCTACTCTCCTCTTTCACTTTCATCATGAGGCTTTTAGTTCTTTTTTGCTTTCTGCCATAAAGGTGGTGTCATCTGCATATCTGAGGTTATTGCTATTTCTCCCAGTAATCTTGATTCCAGCTTGTATTTCTTCCAGTCCAGTGTTTCTCATGATGTACTCTGCATAGAAGTTAAATAAGCAGGGTGACAATATACAACCTTGATGTACTCCATTTCCTATTTGGAACCAGTCTGTTGTTCCATGTCCAGTTCTAACTGTTGCTTCCTGATTTGCATACAGATTTCTCAAGAGGCAGGTCAGGTGGTCTATTAATCCCATCTCTCCTCATGTCCAAATCTTTCATGACCCCACGGACTATAGCCCTCCAGTCTCCTCTTTCCATGGGATTTTCCAGGCAAGAATATTGAAGTCGGTTGCCATTTCCTTCTCCAGGGGATCTTCCCAACCCAGGGATAGAACCCAAGTTTCCTGCATTGGTAGGCAGATTCTTTACCACTGAGCCACCAGGAGAGCAATGTCTTAGGTTAAAAATACTATTGCTAGAAAGTGCTAAGCATCATCTGAGCCCTCAGTGAATTGTAATCTTTTTACAATAGTAACATCTAGGAACACTGATCACAGATCACCATAACAACAATAATAATAAAGTTTGAAATACAGTACAAATTACCCAAATGTGACACAAAGTGAGCAGACACTGCTGCAGAGATGTCACCAAGGGACTTGTGTCATGCAAGGTTGCCATAAACCTTCAAAATTGTAAACAATGCAACATCTGCAAAGTACAATAAAGCAAAGCACAGTAAAATGAAATAAGCCTGTGCTCTGGTCCAAAATATGTACTCTCAATCATTTCATGATCTTCATAGGAAACATATTTTTTTTTTCCTATTGTAGTAGAAACCACTAGCTGCCTATCTTATATTTAGTCAATCCATATTAGAACACTTAATTTATTCAGGGTGACAATTTCTCTGACTCTCTGTTTACGAGACCAAGTTAGACTAAAAGTATATGAATAGAGATTATTTGAAGGGACTTCTGGGAAAGCTCATTAATTGCAAACACAGAGCTAGAAGATGCCTTTTGCCCTTTTTTCTTACATCTTCCTGTTTCCTGGATATGAATGTGACACCTGCACCACCAACAACCTTTTTGACTCAAGAAGCAAAACTCCATGCTAAGGATATAAAAGAAGAAAAAGAGAAATAAACTGACTGCCGGATGCCTCTGGTGTTAACCATATCAGTCTTGTAGCATTTACTTGAGGATTTCTTTCACATGGAAAAAAAATTTCTCATATAAGACATACTTTGGATTCTCTGATATATAAATCAAACTGAGTCATAGAAATGTGTGATCTAAGTAGAAACATGAGCAATCCAACCATATCCCTTTTGGAGGTTTAATTATTCCAAAATTCATATAAGAGAGGAAGATAGTTCAGTTCAGTGACTCCGTCATGTCCAACTCTTTGCGACCCCATGAATCGCAGCACGCCAGGCCTCCCTGTCCATCACCAACTCCCGGAGTTCACTCAGACTCACGTCCATCGAGTCCGTGATGCCATCCAGCCATCTCATCCTCTGTCGTCCCCTTCTCCTCCTGCCTCCAACCCCTCCCAGCATCAGAGTCTTTTCCTATGAGTCAACTCTTCGCATGAGGTGGCCAAAGTACTGGAGTTTCAGCTTTAGCATCATTCCCTCCAAAGAAATCCCAGGGCTGATCTCCTTCAGAATGGACTGGTTGGATCTCCTTGCAGTCCAAGGGACTCTCAAGAGTCTTCTCCAACACCACAGTTCAAAGGCATCAATTCTTCGCCACTCTGCCTTCTTCACAATCCAACACGCACATCCATACATGACCACAGGAAAAACCATAGCCTTGATTAGACGGACCTTAGTTGGCAAAGTAATGTCTCTGCTTTTGAATATACTATCTAGGTTGGTCATAACTTTTCTTCCAAGGAGTAAGCGTCTTTTAATTTCATGGCTGCAGTCACTATCTGCAGTGATTTTGGAGCCCCAAAAAATAAAGTCTGACACTGTTTCCACTCTTTTCCCATCTATTTCCCATGAAGTGATGGGACTGGATGCCATGATCTTCGTTTTCTGAATGTTGAGCTTTAAGCCAACTTTTTCACTCTCCTCTTTCACTTTCATCAGTGAAAACTCTGAAGTTTTAGCATTTGAACTCCCTGTACACGTTTACCAAACATATACCCTAACATATATTTGTTATTTGGTTCTAGATGGATAAAAAACTCTCTATTCCATACTGAATGCAATATTAAGGTGAAAATACCAGGACATATTTCTTACATATAAAGTCATTTATATACGCCTATGAAAGAAAAAAGAAAGTGAAAGTAGCTCAGTTGTGTCTGATTTCTTTGCAACCCCATGGATTTTACAGACCATGGAATTATCCAGGCCAGAATACTGGAGTGGGTCAGTCAGTCAGTTCAGTCGCCTAGTTGCATCCGACTCTTTGCGACCCCATGAATCGCAGCACGCCAGGCCTTCCTGTCCATTACCAACTCCCAAAGTTTACCCAAACTCATGTCCATCGAGTTGGTAATGCCATCCAGCCATCTGATCCTCTGTCGTCACCTTCTCCTCCTGCCCCCAATCCCTCCTAGCATCAAGGTCTTTTCTAATGAGTCAGCTCTTCGTATAATGTGGCCAAAATATTGGAGTTTCAGGATCAGCCCTTCCAATGAACACCCAGAACTGATCTCTTTAGGATGGACTGGTTGGATGTCCTTACAGTCCAAGGAACTCTCAAGAGTCTACTCCAACACCACAGTTCAAAAGCATCAATTCTTCGGCGCTCAGCTTTCTTCACAGTCCAACTCTCACATCGATACATGACCACTGGAAAAAACATAGCCTTGACTAGATGGACCTTTATTGGCAAAGTAATATTTGTGCTTTTCAATATGCTATCTAGGTTAGTCATAACTTTTCTTCCAAGGAGTAAGCGTCTTTTAATTTCATGGCTGCAATCACCATCTGCAGTGATTTTGGAGCCCCCAAAAATAGTCTGACACTGTTTCCACTGTTTCCCCATCTATTTGCCATGAAGTGATGATGAGACCAGATGCCATGATCTTTCTGAATGTTGAGCTTTAAGCCAACTTTTCCACTCTCCTCTTTCACTTTTATCAGGAGGCTTTTGAGTTCCTCTTCACTTTCTGCCATAAGGGTGGTGTCATCTGCATATCTGAGGTTATTGATATTTCTCCCGGTAATCTTGATTCCAGCTTGTGCTTCTTCCAGCCCAGTGTTTCTCATTATGTATTCTGCAT
Organism: Ovis canadensis; assembly: GCF_042477335.2. Taxonomy (NCBI): domain Eukaryota; kingdom Metazoa; phylum Chordata; class Mammalia; order Artiodactyla; family Bovidae; genus Ovis; species Ovis canadensis. The sequence goes on from NC_091250.1 coordinate 81,246,228, forward strand.
AAAAGTTAAATAAGTAGGGTGACAATATACAGCCTTGATGTACTCCTTTTCCTATTTGGAACCAGTCTGTTGTTCCATGTCTGTTCTGTTGCTTCCTGACCTGCATATAGCTTTCTCAAGAGGCAGGTCAGGTACTCTGGTATTTCCACAGTTTATTGTGATCCACACAGTCAAAGGCTTTGGCATAGTCAATAAAGCAGAAATAGATGTTTTTCTGGAACTCTCTTGCTTTTTCCATGATCCAGCAGATGCTGGCAATTTGATCTCTGGTTGCTGTGCCTTTTCTAAAACCAGCTTGAACATCTGGAAGTTCATGGTTCACATATTGCTGAAGCCTGGAGTGGGTAGCCACTCCCTTTTCCAGGGGATCTTCCCAAGCCAAGAATCTCATCCAGGTCTCCTGCATTTCAGGTGGATTCCTTACCAGCTGAGCCACAGTATAGTCATATATTCATAGATAAACTTACTCAGAAATGTGAAAAATGATTTGGCTTCTAATATACAAATAATAATTGTAAACTCATGATTATTCTTATTTATAGGAAGTCTTGACAGATGTTAAGAAACTGAAAAGACAAGAAGCCACAATTTCACGAAATAAGCTATATGTTTACACAAATACAAAATGAGTTTTGTACTTGCAGATATACTGCTTAGTCACCAGAGCCTTGAAAGCATTAAACCTGAGGTTTAAGATTGAAAGTTTCCCAAGTGCTTTCTCATACCAGTGGCAACAGAGGGCAACTGTCTCATCATGAAGGGAGTTTTGTTTGTGTTTTGTTCAAGAATACCCCAAGCATCTAGAACCATGTGATAAATAAGTAGTCGGTAAGTGTTGGTATTGAATGAATTGGGCAAGAGCACTCAGAGAAGGCTAAAGGAGGCTTTTATCACCTATTGTTGCAAGATATGTGGGCAGAGCCTTTGAAGAAATAGCTTTGAAAAATATCAAGCTGCCTCTACAACCACAAAATAAATGCAATACCAATACAATGGAGCAACGATTCTAATATCAGAATTATGCACATTTTAATCTCAACTCCTCTACCTGCTGTCTTGTTTGCTATTTTTTTTTTATTCATGGCATGAAGCCAGACCTCAAAAGTTGAGAAATTTGTATCTCCAAGGGCATATTAATTTCTCAACTGTGTAACAGTGGGGATTTTTTGTTTGTTTTTAAACTTTATCCATCAAAAAAAAAAAAAAAAAAAAAAGCTCCGGAGGCAGGAGGAGAGCAGATGATCATCATCAGCTTGCAGACCTTGTAGACCTGGCTGTGGACCTGGCTGTGGACTTAGACAGAGACATTTGGGGAGGACAGATACTTGCTTAGGTAACTGCTGGGCATCATCATCAGATGATATTAAGACTCAAAAGGAGGCAGAAAGATGAAGGGTGAAGTGAAGGATGGAATGAGAATAGGAGGCTGACAGGCTTCAAGTATCATTCTGGACAGAACACAGGACTTTTATTGTTTACTTGTACACACATATACATGTAGTACTTCCCTGTAGGCTTTACAGAAAAGAATCTGCCCGCAATGCAAGAGCCCCAGATTCAACCCCTGGGAAGACATCCTAGAGAAGAGAATGGCAACCCACTCCAGTATTCTTGCCTGGAGAATTCCATGGACAGAAGAACCTGGCAGGCAGGAGTCCATGGGGTTGCAAAGAGTTGGACACAACTGAGTGACTCACACACACACACACACACACACACACACATACATGTATACCCACATGGAATTATATTTATCACAAGCTTTACACAGAGTAACTCATAGAGATAATACTAAGAATGCTTTTAACATCTAACAGTTTACATTTACATGAAAATGTCTATTGTTAACCATTCATATAAAATTTAAGAATTCAAATATAGCCTGGATTTTTAACTTTATATGTTATTTTTATAACCAATCTTTTGAAAATTTTGCATATTTGTTACAGTTGAACCTAACAGCCTTGATCCTAACACATTCTGTTGATTAAAAATTAAATATTTATTCACCTATTCATCTCTTTTCTATACTTAGGTAGTCTTCTATTTGCATGTTTTTACTGAATGCATCTATGTGATTTATGCTATGAAATCTGTCTTTATTTACCACAATGCAGTATTTTATTTTCCTTACAATCTTTATTAAATGAATATTTCATTATTTAATTTCATTTAATATGCTGTATATTTACATATAAATTTAGATCTTCCTGGAAAATCAGTTCTATCCTAATCATTTCCTTTCTGTTTTTAATTATTATGTAATTTTTCTAAAAATGTATTTTGGCCATTATTTGTGCTCTGAAATCATGTAATATTGCTTTTCAAGCCATTCAAATTGAAATTTTCTCATATTTTTGGCCACATCCATTTTTATGTCCTTGTTTCAATAACTGGCAAATTTTGAAATAGGTATCTAAGATGTCTAAATCCTCAGAAATTCTTGAGGTGCTCATTCAGTGCTGCTTCTTTTCCAAGCCATGACTTAAAGAATGTTTTATGGAAATGAAAGTCACATAATATACAATTAACCATTTTAAAGTGTACAATTCAGAGGTATTTACTCATTCACAGTGTTCTGCAACTACCACCTCTATCTAGTTTCAAAACAGTTCTAGCACCCTGGGACACCCAGTTCTTACTATGTAATACAACCCATTTTACCCTGTATCCACCTGCTGGCAACTACAAAACTGCTTCTTGGGTTTGCCTATGTTGGATAATTCATATGAAAGGAAGAAAAAAATATGTGACACTTTTCATCCACTCTCTTTCAATTAACATAATGTTTTTGGGATTCATTCATGCTGTAGCGTCTTATCAATATTTAATCCTTTCTAAATGCTGAAGAAACTGAAGTTGAAGGGATCTATGGAGACATACAAGACCTTCTAGAACTAACACCAAAAAAGATGTCCTTTTCATTATAGGGGACTGAAATGCAAAAATATGAAGTCAAGAAACACCTGGAATAATAGGCAAATTTGGCCTTGCTGTACAGAATGAAGCAGGGCAAAGACATAGAGTTTTACCAAGACAACGCACTGGTCAGAGCAAACACCCTCTTCCAACAACAGAAGAGAACACTCTACACATGAACATCACCAGATGGCCAACACCAATATCAGATTGATTATATTCTTTGCAGCCAAAGATGGAGAAGCTGGATACAGTCAGCAAAAATAAGACCTGGAGCTGACCGTGGCTCAGATCATGAAACCCTTATAGACAAATTCAGACTTAAATTGAAGAAAATAGGGAAAACCACTAAACCATTCAGATATGACCTAAATCAAATGCCTTACAATTATACAGTGGAAATGAGAAATAGATTTAAGGGACTAGATCTGATAGACAGAGTGCCTGATGAACTATGGATGGAAGTTAATGACATTGTAAAGTAGAGAGGGATCAAGACCATCTTCCAAAAATAGAAATGCAAAAATGCAAAATGTCCATCTGAGGTGGCCTTACAAATAGCTGTAAAAAGAAGACAAGCAAAAAGCAAAGGAGAAAAGGAAAGATATACCATTTGAATGCACAGTTCCAAAGAATAGCAAGAAGAGATAAAAAAAGCCTTCCTCAGTGATCAGTACAAAGAAATATAGGAAAAAAAAAAAACAGAATGGGAAAGATTAGAGATCTCTTCAAGAAAATTAGAGATACCAGGGAAACATTTCATACAAAGATGGGCACAATAAAGGACAGAAATGGTATGGACCTAACAGAAGCATTAGATATTAAGTGGTGCCAAGAACAAACAGAATTGTATAAAAAAGATCCTCATGATCCAGATAATCATGATGGTATGATCACTCACCTAGAGACAGACATCCTGGAATGGGAAGTCAAGAGGGCCTTGGGAAGCATCATTACAAACAAAGCTAGTGGAGGTGATGGAATTCCAGTGGAGCTATTTCAAATCCTGAAAGATGATGCTGTGAAAGTGCTGCACTCAATATGCCAGCAAATTTGGAAAACTCAGCAGTGGCCACAGGACTGGAAAATGTAAGTTTTTGTTACAATCCCAAAAAAAGGCCATGCCAAGGAATGCTCAAACTACCCGACAACTGCACTCATCTCACATGCTAGTAAAGTAATGCTTAAACTTCTCCAAGCCAGACTTAAACAATATGTGAACCATGAACTTCCAGATGTTCAAGCTGGTTTTACAAAAGGTAGAGGAACCAGAGATCAAATTGCCAACATCTGCTGGATCATCAAAAAAGCAAGAGAGTTCCAGAAAAAAAAAAAAATCTATTTCTGCTTTATTGACTATGCCAGAGCCTTTTACTGTGCGGACCACAACAAACTGTGGAAAATTCTTCAAAAGATAGGAATACCAGCCCACTTGACTTTCCTCTTCACAAAAAAAGATCTTCACGACCAAGATAATCACGATGGTGTGATCACTCACCTAGAGCCAGACATCCTGGAATGTGAAGTAAAGTGGGCTTTAGAAAGCATCACTATGAACAAAGCTAGTGGAGGTGATGGAATTTCAGTTGAGCTATTTCAAATCCTGAAAGTTGATGCTGTGAAAGTGCTGCACTCAATATGCCAGCAAATTTGGAAAACTCAGCAGTGGCCACAGGACTTGAAAAGGTCAGTTTTCATTCCAGTCCCAAAGAAAGGCAATACCAAAGAATGTTCAAACTACCACACAATTGCACTCATCTCACATGCTAGTAAAGTAACGCTCAAAATTCTTCAAGCCAGGCTTCAGCAACATGTGAACCAGGAACTTCCTGATGTTCAAGCCGGTTTTAGAAAAGGCAGAGGAACCAGAGATCAAATTGCCAACATCTGCTGGATCATGGAAAAAGCAAGAGAGTTCCAGAAAAACATCTATTTCTGCTTTATTGACTATGCCAAAGCCTTTGATTGTGTGGAACACAATAAACTGTGGAAAATTCTGAAAGAGATGGGAATACCACACCACCTGACCTGCCTCTTGAGAAACCTATATGCAGGTCAGGAAACAACAGTTAGAATTGGACATGGAACAATGGATTTTTCCCAAATAGGAAAAGGAGTATGTCAAGGCTGTATACTGTCACCCTGCTTATTTAACCTATATGCAGATTACATCATGAAAAATGCTGGGCTGGAAGAAGCACAATCTGGAATCACAATTGCCAGGAGAAATATCAATAACATCAGATATGCAGATGGCACCACCCTTATGGCAGAAAGTGAAGAGGAACTAAAAAGCCATGAAGTGATGGGACCGGATGCCATGATCACTTCATGGCAAATAATTGGGGAAACAGTGGAAACAGTGTCAGACTTTATTTATCGTGGCTCCAAAATCACTGCAGATGGTGACTGCAGCCATGAAATTAAAAGACGCTTACTCCTTGGAAGAAAAGTTATGACCAACCTAGATAGTATAGTCAAAAGCAGAGACATTGCTTTGCCAACAAAGGTCCATCTAGTCAAGGCTATGTTTTTTCCAGTGGTCACATATGGATGTTAGAGTTGGACTGTGAAGAAAGCTGAGTGCCAAAGAATTGATGGTTTTGAACTGCGGTGTTGGAGAAGACTCTTGAGAGTCCCCTGGACTGCAACGAGATCCAACAAGTACATTCCAAAGGAGATCAGCCCTGGGTGTTCTTTGGAAGGAATGATGCTAAAGCTGAAACTCAGTACTTTGGCCACCTCATGTGAAGATCTGACTCACTGGAAAAGACTCTGATGCTGGGAGGAATTGGTGGCAGGAGGAAAAGGGGACGACCGAGGATGAGATGGCTGGATGGCATCACCGACTCGATGGACCTGAGTTTGAGTGAACTCTGGCAGTTGGTGATGGACGGGGAGGCCTGGAGTGCTGCAATTCATGGGGTTACAAGGAGTTGGACGCGATCAAGTGACTGAACTGAACTGAACTGACTTTCCTCTTAAGAAATCTGTATGCATGTCAGGAAGCAATAGTTAGAACTGGACATGGAACAATAGACTGTTTCCAAATAGGAAAAGGAATATGTCAAGGCTGTATATTGTCATCTTGTTTATTTTACTTATATACAGAGTACATCATGAGAAATGCTGGGCTGAATGAAGCACAAGCTGGAATCATGATTGCCAGGAGAAATATCAGTAACCTCAGATATGCAGATGACACCACATTTATGGCAGAAAGTGAAGAAGAACTAAAGAGCCTCTTGATGAAAGTGAAAGAGGAGAGTGAAAAAGTTGGCTTAAAACTCAATATTCAGAAAACTAAAATATGGCATCTGGTCCCATCACTTCGTGGCAAATAGATGGGGAAACAGCAGGAACAGTGACAGACTTTATTTTGGGGGGCTCCAAAATCACTGCAGATCGTGACTGCAGCCATGAAATTAATAGGCGCTTGTTCCTTAGAAGAAAAGTTATGACCAACGTAGATAGCATATTAAAAAGCAGAGACATTAGTTTGTCAACAAAGTCTGTCTAGTCAAGGCTTTGGTTTTTCCAGTGGTCATATATGGATGTGAGAGTTAGAGTATAAAGAAAGCTGAGTGCCAAAGAATTGATGCTTTTGGACTGTGGTGTTGGAGAAGACTCTTGAGATTCCCCTGGAGAGCAAAAAATTCCAACCAGTCCGTCCTAAAGGAAACCAGTCCTGAATCTTCTATGGAAGGACCGATGTTCAAGCTGAAACTCCAATACTTTGGTCATCTGATGCGAAGAACTGACTCATTTGAAAAGACGCTGATGCTGGGAAAGATTGAAGGCAGGTGGAGAAGGGGATGACGGAAGATGAGGTGGTTAGATGGTATCACCAACTCAATGGACATGAGTTTGAGTAAACTCCAAGAGTTGGTGCCAGACAGGGAGGCCTGGTGTGCTGCAGTGCATGGGGTCGCAAAGAGACACAACTAAGCAACTGAACTGACTGACTGACTGACTGATAGGTGACTGATATTCTACTGTAAGTATATACTATATTTTGGTTATCCATTCATCTACAAAGGATATTTGGATTGTTTCTATCTTTTGATTATTAGGAATAATGTTGCTATAAACATCTGTGTACAAGTTTTTGTATAAACACGCTTTCATTAATCTTAGGTAATACCTAGAGGTGAAATTGTTGGATCATATGTTAATTCTATGTTCAACTTTTTGAGGAACCTCCAAACAACTGTCCACAGAAGCTATACCTTTTTATACTCCCCTTGCAATTTATGAGAGTTTCTGTTTCTCTTCTTTCTCATCAGTACTTAAGTCCCTTTTTTCTTTTGGTTTATTCATTATTATGGCTATGCCAGTACTCTTGCCTGGAAAATCCCATGGGTGGAGGAGCCTGGTAGGCTGCGGTCCATGGGGTCGCGAAGAGTCGGATACGACTGAGCAACATCACTTTCACTTTTCACTTTCATGCATGGGAGAAGGAAATGGCAACCCACTCCAGTGTTCTTGCCTGGAGAATCCCAGGGACAAGGGAGCGTGGTGGGCTGCCGTCCATGGGGTCACACAGAGTCGGACACGACTGAAGTGACAGCAGCAGCAGCAGCAGCAGTATGTATAATATGTATTTTATTGTTGCTTTTATTTGCATTTCCTTAAAATACAATGATGTACATTATTACTTGTGTTTGTTTGCCATTTGTACATTTTGTTTAGAAAAAAGTCCATTTGAGTTTCTTGTCCATTTTCTAAAATCATGGTTTTGGTCATTTTGTTTTTGAGTTGTAAGAATTCCTTATTTATTCAGGATATTAAACCCTTATCAGATGTATGAAATGCAATTTTTTTCTCCCAAATGTAAGTTGTCTTTTCATATTTTTGATGATGTTTGAGATATAAAAGTTTTCATCTTAGTGAAATTCACTTTATCTGTTTTTCTCTGTTACCCATGATTTTGATGTCAAATCTAAGAATCCACTGTTAAGATCCAAATTCATAAAGACTTATCTGGCATTTTCTTCTAATAGACCCTGTATTGTCTTCTAATAGTTTTACAATTCTCAGTTTTACATGAACGTTTTATACCTGTTTAATTGTTGTGTCAAGGAGTGAAGTGGGACTCCATCTTCATTCCTTTGCACCTGGTGGTCATCCAGCTGTCCCAGCACCATTTGGTAAAAAGAATACTATTTCCCCACAGAAGGGTCTTGGTACCCCTACTGAAAATTCATTAGTCATAGTTGTTTGTTTCTGGACTCAGTTTTATTCCATTGGTCTACATGTCCATCCTTATGACACTACCACAGTGTTTTGATTAATGTAGCTTTCTACTAGGCTTTGAAGCTGGGTAGTATGAGTTCAGCAACTTTTTTCTTTATTGATACTGTTTTGGCTATTTGGAGCCATTTGCGATTTCACATGAATTTGAGGATTGACATTTCTGCCCCAAAAAGCCACTGGATTTCTTACAGGTATTGAATCTATAGATTGCTTTGGGGATAATTCCTATCTTAATGGTACTATCTTCCAAAAAGAAAAAAAAAATGAGATATCTTTCCATTTAGTTAGGTCTACTTTAGTATATTTCAGCAAAGTTTTATAGTTCTTAGTGGACAAGTTTTTACCTACTTGGTCACATTTGTTTCTAGATATTTTATTATTTTGGGCACCATTATAAATGAAATTATTTTTAAATTATTCATTTCTAATATTGAGACTAAAATTGATTTTTCACCACTGATAATAAGAACAGCTAATAGTTACATAGCATGTATTAAATGCCAGGCATTGTTCTAAGAGCTTTACACATGTCCAGGGTCTCAAAACACTATAGTCTATAAGACATAGTTACATTATATTAACATGGCCTACAAGGATGTCTCATCTAGGCCTCAAACTACATTTCTATCTGTATGCATATCCACTGACGCTGAAACAGCTCACTGTCACTGAATACACTATGTCCTTTCATCCTGCTATATTACTGCATACTTCATCCTTTTTTGACTAGGATTTTTGTCCCATCTTATTCATCTGGGAATCTCCTACTTATCCTTCAAGACTTAGTTTGAATGTTAACTCAGCTACTTAATCAGCCCTCTTAGGGAACTTCCACGCTGCTGTATATTTTTAATGGCTTGCATGTGTCTCTTTTATAATGCTTTCATCTTGTGTTGGCATTAACTTTCCTGCTTATTCTGGTGCTCTCCACCACAGCAGATTCTCAGTAAAGCCTTCCTAAATGAATGAGTGGACCAAATACACAAAGTGGCCTACTTTGTTACAAAATGTTCTCATCTTAATTCATATGTCTAAAAAGCAGTAACCAAATTTCCCTGCATGTTTTAAATCAAGAAACTTAATTTTGTTATTAAACATACTAGTGATAGGGAATGAGGGATCTCTTTCTCTTTCTTCTCCCCTTCCTCCCTTATTCTCTCTCATTTAAGGTACTAAGGTCATCTTTGTTTATCTAAAAACTAATCCCCCCCCACCACCAAAAAAAACCAACAAATAAAGTAAATATAAAAGCTTAGAAATATGGTACTGTTGAACTTTATATTAAAACCTCTAAAAATATTCTTCTTATACTAATATGAAATGAAGTATTGATAAGCAAAATGATTTAACAGAAAGAAGATAGTATACTTCAGATTTGAGAACTGTTTATATCCTTGTCAAGAATGGGACACTGACTCTGTATTTTACTTTCCTGAGCCTCAGTTTCCTCATCTACAAGGCAAAGCCAAATACTCCCTTCTCTGTACATGACAAACTACTGGGGTGAGGATCAAGAGACAGAATGCTTTTGAAAGTATGCCATGAAACAAAATGTGCTGTACAGCACAGTATGTAGTTAGTCACTCACCAAACACTGTTCTTGCAGGCACAGATTCTCTGTTAAGCCAGAATGACACTTGGGAGAGAATGACAGTCATGATGCAAGGCAGATATGTCTGAATCACAAAATATCCAATTTTTCTTTTCAAGTGGAAATGAGCTGTCATTACGGTATATTCACCTAGAAGAAAAATTTAAGAAGCTTAAGAAACTGTAGTAGTCAATAGTTTGAACATTTTGGAAATGGAAGGGATTAGAGAAAAAAAAAGTCCCTGATTTAAAAATGCAAAGAATTCATCCCATATATGGCATGGAAAATATATAACATTAAAATGCCATTTAGCATAGCAATAGTATTTAAAAGAAAATTTTTATATGATCAAGGAATTTGCATGGCTTGTATACAGTATGGTTTTTTATTTTTCTCTCTAGGTCATGCTTACTGACCAAAGGATAGAGGATTCATAAGTGCTCTCTGAACATACATTATCTTAGTTGCTCAGCTCCTCATCCTTTTTGGTACCACCCTCAAGCCTTTGCTTTAATTGTTTTCCAGTCTAGCCCTACTTAGGCTCTTTGTGGTATTGATCTCTGGCCACATCTCTAAGATTGATCTTTTTGCCCAGATTTTAATCCTATCACCAATTCTGAATTTACCAGTCTTAATGTCTTCTCTAATATACTGGGGTCAGTTCTGTCTGATCCTCATAGCTACCTTCCATTCTGCTCTCTGGGTTTACATCTGCCAGATGTGAGATCATGAGTTCATACAGCTGTGTTTTCTTAGGGAGGGTTTCAGCTTTCCCACAGAGGCTAGTAGTAATTATTTATAATCAAGCATTGAATAGTCATAACTCATGTAGGATAGGGGGAAAAGAATTAGAATATGAGGGAAATTGTAACACTGATAAGGTAAAATTGGCTCGTCTCAAAAGACAAGTTAGATCAGTGTTTTTTTTTAAAACTTTAATGCACATCTTGGAATCGCCTTAAAATCTTGTTATAAAGAAGATCCTGACTTAGTAGGAGTCAGGCCTGAAAGTCTCAATTTCTAAAAAGCTCCCAAGCACTATCTATGCTACTAGTTCTTAGACCTCAAGAGAAAAAAGGTTTTAAGCAAACTGATACATTTCCAATGGCTTTAACCCATTAACTTTCTTAGGAATTGGCTTTTCTTTAGACACATTTTTTACTGACCTGTACTAGACTTAATTGTCTCCTTCCCAATTGATTGGCCCAGCAGATCATATTGATTTAACCTAGAGCCATCAGGAGCAACTTGTACAGAATCAGACGCATTGTATGTCCAAATGTAAGTAACCTCTGAGGTTGTATACGCATCTGTAGGAAATTAGGGAAAAAAAATCTTTTTAAGCATTTTAGTAAGAATCATCAATAATAATAACATCAAAGGTTGTATATTTCATAGAATTATTGTTTACTATAAAACTGATGTTTAAAGATCATACTTTTAGGGTAAAAAGTGTCTTTGAAATTTCAATAAGAAGGGTGTGAAGCAGATCAAGAGAGGCAACCATGACCGTAAGGATATTTTCACTGCAACCACTTTGAGCAACAAAGATCAAATATCTCTTTAGAATCTGCAAAAATCACTGGGCTCTGAGATGGTTAAAATGTCTTCCATATTCCCAAAGTAACAGATGAAGGCATTGCAGTAAACAGGTTACAAATACCCAAGGCCCATTTAACTAGTTAATTTAGAAACAGCCACTGCTCATGAAATAATAACTGTATTCCAAAATGACATTGTTCTCTGGACATAACGGTAACTTATTTCCATGTGAGAATATTAGTGATATATATTGTATTTAAAGTATTATCTTTGTAGTTAGTTTTGTAGACTTTTCTTCAAAACCTTCACCTAGTTAAGAATTAAATCACTTAGCTATCATGATACAACACATTTCATTAGACGAATGAGAATTTTGCTGAATATGTAAAATGACTCAGAATGCTATAGTTTCATAAATTGAAAACACTTTAAAACATACTCATTTTAAAATTAATTATTGCACACAGACCTCACTGGGACTATACTTGCATAGCATCCTAATTAAGCTGTATATTGGCAGGAGGAGACAGATCACGTACAGACCAGATGTAACTTTCTGATTTATTTGGCCAAAGATACAGGACTTAGCTGAAGTGAGATGACTGTAAAGCTGGAGAGCAAGCAGCGCATCTTGTCTCAGCACTTCTCTGGCTCTGGCATTTCCCTTGCGCCTATATGTCCTGAGGGGGAACAGGCAGAGTTTCTCCACAGTTGAATAAGCAGACAATTCTGGCTGTCCTACTGACCTTCCGAAGAACTTCTATGCACTTGTGCTCATGGGAATATTTAGAAATATTAGTTACTTCTGGTCCCTGAGCAAAACTCAGCATCATAGTCACATTTTCAACTGAAGGAGAGAAAGAACCAGCTGTCTCCAGCTGTCTGCCTCTAGGTCTTCAGGACACTGGAAAGCTCATTTACCTGCCACCTATACATTTTCTAGGTTAATACCATTGTTCTGGGGTGGTTCTGGTACTTACCTGGAATGAAAGTCTGTGACCACAAGTCCATTCCCACTTAAGCATTAGTTACAATAAAGTTATTGTTGTCTCTTATTCACTGCTTGATCTTTCAATGACATACTACAATGTGTCTGCTTTTCTGAATGTCACTAGTAAAGGTTAATATCAGTGAAAGACATGTACACACCTACATCCACAAGTAAATCACATTATGCAAAATATTTTTGTGAAATAGCATTCTAAAAATATGTGTATTTGTATTATTTATATATATATCATATCATTATGTTTGTATATACATATATTTAATAGCAAATATCTTCCTATAGTTTGCATATGAATGAATTCAGTTACTCTAAAATCTAAATTTCTATTAATTAATTTCAATTAGTCATTGATGATTTTGTTGTTATATATAATTAAGTAATCTTAGTAATGTGTATAACCAGCAATGCATTCTCAGATTATCAAGTGGCTTGTTTTGAGTACATATAATGACCTTCTCTTCAATAAAATTTCAAATGATACATAATTTAATAAACTGAAAAGACATCACATGTTCCACTTTATATCAGAAGACCTCAGAGTACTCAGCAGTTGTAGATCTTAATACATATAAGGTTTTATTTTAAGCAATTATAATAATTCCACTTTTGAATTTTGATGTTTACCTTTAAACATAAATAAAAGAAAATAAAACTCTGCAAAATGGAGAAATTTTTGAGAAACTAATAAGAGACTGATGGGAGGGACTCCTTCTTACTCATAGCTATACTTTTTGCACTGTCATAAGGAAAATGCTCTTGCTTCATTCTTGCTAGATTAATCAGGAAACATATAACATTTTAATTTTGTTATTTACTATTATGAAAGATGGAAATCTGGATGGAAGCTCAAGAATATGTTAAAATGACTGATCCTTCCCATATCTTTTATAAAAAGAAATTATTTCATTTGTTAGGTAGGAATATGTTTTTTAGATTTGGGGTCTGGCAAGAAAAGAGAGAACAGAAAGTTATGCAATGCAGATTTGAGGCATTTTCTGGTCCACAAACACACATATAAACTCAGAGACTGTTGTGATTTTTCAGTGACGTATAAAAGGAGAAAAAGACAAATTTCTTTATAAATTGCATGTCTAGATTAGGTTCCATTACATAATTTTACTTAATTTAAATCAATAACCCATTTTGAATCCTAATCTGAAATAAGGAGTAAAGGCATACTAACAAATCCTTAATATTTGATAACCAAAACAATACCAAAATCATTTTAATTATTAATTTTTTCCCCAAAATTAAAATTTATTTTAGGATGATGCCCAGAGTACTTTTAGATTTCCATTCAGGAAGTTTTAGATCAAATTAAATAGTAAGGAATTGTATAAAGATGTGAAGCAGTAGCAAAAAGCAAAACAAAATTGAATTCAAAATTGTAATTTAGTAGAAAAGATGCTTCTTTTATTTGAGGATAATGATAAAACTCCAGGAATTCCATCACTTGTGGGAGTCAAGGAAATTCTTTTAAACAAGTGAGAAGTAAAGGATTAGAAGAAAAGGCCATGGCCCCTTCTGCCAAAATTTGTCTTGCCAACATTTTAAGTTTTGGGTTGGCCTGTTGGTCCATATTCCATACTGCTGTCTATACAATTAACTATCTATGTCCCAAGTATGTACTATTGGCAAGGATAAATAAAATAACATGCAACTTTTTAAAAACTCTATGTGTCAGAAAATAAATATAGAGAAAACTAAGTGCAATTCAAAAAAAAATGCCTAACAATAAGCTCTATGTGCAACACTTCTAGATACAGAAAACCATATTCGCAAGCACACAATACTACATTTGTCTGAAGATGCACTATTAAGACATGTTAAATTTTCATTTAAAATATTTTCAGGTGTATCTATTTCATATTCAGGATTGAGACATCACTTATGTTTAGTATCTTAATGGCACTAACTTGTCCACTGCAAAATGCCTTTCCTTCTTAGATCATTACTGCATCTTCAATAAATACTTTCTTTGGTATCAAGACTTTTCAATTATCTAGTTAATACAATTTATGCAATGCAAATGAGCTTTATTTTGCTGCATCTAATGTAGTTCCCTAGCTTAATGTTTACTTGGAATAACATGATTGACTATCTTAAATAATTTTCGAAGAAGTGCTAGTATTGAAGTAATAGTTTACATGACAGGAAATGAAGGCTTTGTAATTATACAAAGAGGAGATTCTCAAAGAAAATTGGGAACTGACACCTTTTGTAATATAGAACAGAACAAATACAATTGAACTTATCATTCCATAAAACTATGATCATCAAAATAATCAGAGGGTTTTGCATTTGTATTGGCCATCATTCTTCCTTATTCTTCATTTGATACAGTCTGTGAGCAGAAGGTACATTATTTAGTCATACATATTTTTAATCAGCTGAGAGAACTGCATTTCTGTTCAAGAGTGTGAAAAGTCAGAAGCTGCTCAGAATGGACAAAGACGGGGTGCTAGAAAGAGCATGGTTTCTGAAAAGATCAGGCTATAGAACACCCTCACAAAAGAGAGAAGCTGCTTAGCCGTGTCCATGAATTTATCCTGAACCTGCCCTGAATGCCCTGTGGGGCTAGGGAGATGATTTGACCTTCCCTCTTTTCAATTATTCTGGTAGAGCTAATGCTTCTGGTTGACATACAAGATACAACCTCAGTGACCTAACAACAGCCAAATGCACAGTGCCTTTTCTGAAATACTTTTTGTACACAGAAAGTGCCCACATGGCGCAATCTTGCTCCATTGACTCTTTCAAATGTATTTTAGAAAAAAAATCCCTCTATTACTAGAAAGTAAAAAGATAATTATAGAGATCCAGCTTCATTTTTCTTTTTTTTTCACTTATTCTCTGCTGCCATTTGTGTCAGGCTGATCACTAAACAACAGAATCTATCCTTAACATTTTTACTCTCAGTTGAAAAAATAACCCACTTTATGTTGCATTTTTAATGTATTTGCACTTGAAAAAGGAGGTAAACGATAATAGTCCAAAACTTCAAGTAGCTCCCACTTTTCCATATGTATAAAAATATAGGGTTTTTCAATTAAACATGATAATTAAGATATAATGATATTTGAGAATACAGGAGGGCTAGCCATTGATTACTTGAGGGGAGTCAGTATATGTTTTGTTTCTACATCTTGTTAGAAAAGCATTAAGCATCCCATCATATGAGAAGGAAGTACACAATTAAATTGTGATACTGACCATCTTTGATTTTATTGACCCAAAACATGTACCTCCATCCCCATACTTACAGCTGCCAAATTTCAGAGGACATGAGTGGGCATCCATTGGAAAATCCTCCAAGTGCATTGGACATTCAGCTTGAACTGTAAGCCTAAAAGTCAAAATTCCACTCTTTGTTTAAGTAAATTGGCAAGTCAAGATAAATCACTCCTTATTGTTGTCAATAGAATTAATGATGAATGATGAGGTAGGACCTTCATCATGGCATCCGATTAGGCTAATTCAAATTTAAATATGCTTTTGTTCTTTCACATTTAGACAATCGTTCAGAAGATATTAGCATCAATAAAATCTGAGCGCAAGTAACAAAACCTAATTAAAAATACACTTTACTTAAGCATTTCATACTCTGTGGTTAGTTAAGAAAAAGTTATGTACATGTTTTTGAAGGTTATTTTCCCATTAACTTCAATATTAACATCTGAAATCTTAATGAAAAAAATCTCTATCATAAAAAGAAAGCTATTTTCTCACAAGGTTCCATCAATAACCATATAGCGAAACTGATACAAGAACTGAACTAATGCCTTGGGGAAGTACCCTTTAAAATTAATAAATTGTAAATGAACATTATATACTATATATAGATACATATGAAAGTGAAAGTGTTAGTTGCTCAGTCATGTCCTATGCTTTGCAACCCCATGGACTGTAATCAACCAGGCTCCTCTGTCTGTGGAATTCTCCAGACAAGTATACTGGAGTGGGTTACCATTTCCTCCTATAGGGGACTTTCCCAACCCAGAGATCGACTCCAGATCCCCTGCATTGCAGGTAGATTCCTTGCCATCTAGGCCACCCAGGACGCCCATAGATACATATATATGCTAGTCTCAACAAGATATTTCTAGGATATATATATGCATCTGTCTTTATTTATATCTGTAAATACATACATCAGTTCAGTTCAGTCGCTCAGCTGTGTCCAACTCTTTGTGACACCATGCATTGCAGCACGCCAGGCCTCCCTATCCATCACCAACTCCCGGAGTTCACTCAGACTCACGTCCATCAAGTCAGTGATGCCATCCAGCCATCTCATCCCCTGTCGTCCCCTTCTTCTCCTGCCTCCAACCCCTCCCAGTATCAGAGTCTTTTCCAGTGAGTCAACTCTTCACATGAGGGGGCCAAAGTACTGGAGTTTCAGCTTTAGCATCACTCCTTCCAAAGAACACCCAGGACTGATCTCCTTTTAGAATGGACTGGTTGGATCTCCTTGCAGTCCAAGGGACTCTCAAGAGTCTGCTCCAACACCACAGTTCAAAACCATCAATTCTTCGGCACTCAGCTTTCTTCACAGTCCAACTCTACATCCGTACATGACCACTGGAAAAACCATAGCCGTGACTAGATGGACCTTTGTTGGCAAAGTAATGTCTCTGCTCTCTGGGTTGGTCCTAACTTTCCTTCCAAGGAGTAAGCGTCTTTTAATTTCATGGCTGCAGTCACCATCTGCAGTGATGGTGAAGCCCAAAAAAATAAAGTCTGACACTGTTTCTACTGTTTCCCCATCTATTTCCCATGAAGTGATGGGACCGGATGCCATGATCTTCATTTTCTGAATGTTGAGCTTTAAGCCAACTTTTTCACTCTCTTCATTCACTTTTATTAAGAGGCTTTTTAGTTCCTCTTCACTTTCTGCCATAAGGGTGGTATCATCTGCATATCTGTGGTTATTGATATCTCTCCCGGCAATCTTGATTCCAGCTTGTGCTTCTTCCAACCCAGTGTTTTTCATGATGTACTCTGCATATAAGTTAAATAAGCAGGGTGACAATATACAACCTTGATATACTCCTTTTCCTATTTGGAACCAATCTGTTGTTCCATGTCCAATTCTGTTGCTTCTTGACCTGCATATAGGTTTCTCAAGAGACAGGTCAGGTGGCGTGGTATTCCCATCTCTTTCAGAATTTTCCACGGTTTATTGTGAGCCACATAGTCAAAGGCTTTGGCATAGTCAATAAAGCAGAAATAGATGTTTTTCTGGAACTCTCTTGCTTTTTCCATGATCTAGCAATTTGATCATGTTGGTGATTGATCTCTGGTTGCTCTGCCTTTTCTAAAACCAGCTTGAACATCTGGAAGTTCACGGTTCATGTATTGCTGAAGCCCGGCTTGGAGAATTATGAGCATTACTTTACTAGTGTGTGAGATGAGTGCAATTGTGCGGTAGTTTGAGCATTCTTTGGCATTGCATTTCTTTGGGACTGGAGTGAAAACTGACCTTTTCAAGTCCTGTGGCCGCTGCTGAGTTTTCCAAATTTGATGGCATATTGAGTGCAGCACTTTCACAGCATCATCTTTCAGGATTTGAAATAGCTCAATTGGAATTCCATCACGTCCACTAGCTTTGTTCGTCGTGATGCTTTCTAAGGCCCACTTGACTTCACGTTCCAGGATGTCTGACTCTAGGTGGGAGTGATCACACCGTCGTGATTATCTTGGTTGTGAAGATCTTTTTTGTACAGTTCTTCAGCGTATTCTTGCCACCTCTTCTTAATATCTTCTGCTTCTGTTAGGTCCATACCATTTTTGTCCTTTATCGAGCCCATCTTTGCATGAAATGTTCCCTTGGTATCTCTAATTTTCTTGAAGGGATCTCTAGTCTTTCCCATTCTGTTGTTTTCCTCTATTTCTTTGCATTTATATACATATATATACATAAATATATATATATATATATCTTAGAAATATATTTTTGAGACTAGACTGGTAATCAAATTATGGACAGAAGTCCATAATTGTTGAATTATAAATGTTAAAAGAAATATATTTTGTATCTTCAAGATCACATTAAAGAGTAACCATAGCAAATTTATTACAAAGAAAATTATCGATTTTTTCCATTTTGCACAAAGGTAAAGTAGATAAAATAGGTACTAATTGGAAATTACAGGTGAATCTCTTATGATGACCAAAACAAATGTGACCAACAATTTAATTTTAATGTATGTATTTCTAAGAGCTTCCCAGGTGGCTTAGTGGTAAAGAATCTGCCTGTAAATGCAGGAAATGCAGGAGATGCGAATTGAGTTCAGTTCTAGGTTGGGAAGATCCCCTGGAGTAGGAAATGGTAACCCATTCTGGTATTCTTGCCTGGAAAATTTTGTGGACAGAAGAACCTTGGGGCAGGGGGGCCCGTGGTGCTATAGTCCATGGCGTTACAAAACGTCAGACATGACTGAGCACAGCACAGCATATACTTTTAAGAGAGTATTTAAGTAGAATTCTATGCAACTTTTTCCAAAATCCCAAATTTCCAAGTATTTTCTTAATTCACAGGACTGATTAATGTGTAAAACCAAGCAGGATATGATACCTGTATTATAAGATTCAACAAGAGAAGCAGAATGAATAGCTAGCTTCCATTTTAGACAATGGTCATTTAGTAATGAAAACTAAAAAAAAGTTTTTTTCTTTAAAGATCAGGACTGCATATTGTCCCTTTTTAAATAACTTTCACAACTGAAATTTACCACTTAACATTTCACATGAAATAATAACACATCAAGTGCCTGGAATACACATCTGTCTATATATAATGCTGACAAATGTTATTTATTTATACAAAGTCTTTATCAAATTTTACATTTTAGATTATACATCATTTTACTAGATTTGTAATCGTTTTCCTTGTTATATAACATTTTAAAAGATTAATTTGTGAGAAGAGTTAAAATGGAATAGTTGCTAGAGTCAACAACTATATATTTCTTTAGAGAATTTTTAAGATTGTATCATCTGAACTTGGAGTTACAAGGGATTGCTGAAGTTATAAAAGAATTTTTTCTTTCCTAAGGAGGTTCAAAATAGTAAGTGAAATTTGCTAAAAAAAGGACTTAAAATTTTGAAAAACTAGTTCATGAGATATTAAAAATAAAACTTCATGCTAGTATAAAGAACATTTTAAACTGTACTGTTAAAATTTTACTTAACTCCATCTAGCATGAAAAGCAAATTGACAAAAAAATAAATAATTTTTAACAGCTAAAGCAATTTTTAACTTTTAACACACTAAAATGAGATTGAAACTCATAAATACTACTTTACCTTTGCTTTTTAATATTCAAGGATTTATAGAACATATCTGGTTATCTCAATAATCTGTTATAAAGGCATTCAACTTGCTAGTACTTGATACCTAGTTTGGCTGGTTGGTTAATACACAGATTCCTCAGTATTAAAAGGCAACATATCAGATCTAAACATATACCTCATTGTGTAAAGCAGGGTCCCATCATCCTGGATTCGGAGAAGCTTATTTGGCATTGTCATATTGTGTGCCACCGATTTCTTCCCATTGTGAAAAAAGGTATCTGGAGTCCAGATTTTGCTGGCCATTAAATTGTTGAGTCGAAGGATGTTCATAGGACCTTTAAATTTTAATCGTTCATCTTTCCATTTTTGTCGAAAGAAAACATCTATTGTATATTCCTGAAATAGAAAAAAGAATTTTTGAAAATAATAATTATTTTAGATACAAGGATACTATAAAATTAGAAAAAAGTAATAATATAGTTTAAAAACAGAGAAAACTATTTTGAGAAGTGAATTTTGAAAAATCATTCCTTTATATTTATCAATAATTATTGCCATTTACAAAAGGATAAAGCATGTATATACACACAATTAGCTACACATTATGAAAAGAAAATGAGAAATACTTTCTCTGACCTCTTTCAGTTAAATAAATTCTTAGTCAAACTGCTTTACTGCACTGTCTGGTTTAAAACTACTTGGAGAGGGGGCATGCTTGGGCAGAGTCTGAGTGGATTTGTCCCAAATTACTTAATCACTTATCTCAAGAATGAATAGGCAGGCAGCCTGATTCTCAGTAGCAAAATAAAAAAGGAAGGGAAAAACAGCAACTCTTAAACATACACACTGTCAGATTTAAATGACATTTTCTGTTGCCAAAGAAACTATAAAACATCTTATCGCTTTTCTAACCCTAAAAAAATGATGAGATATCATATTGTTAACAAGAAATTATAGGAGATGATGATTTTAATAAAGTTTATTTTATGAATTAGTTGTAATGAAAATACTTTGACAAGGTATTAGAATACTAAAAATATGAATACTTTGCAAACAAACACCTCAGGTTAAAATGTACCTTTAAATATTCATACAGACCAACTATTGATCAATTCCTCTGTTATCATTCTTCAATACTTTAAGTTGATTTATTCAATCTGTCTCTCTCTCTCTTTCATCCTCTCTTTACCATTCCCCACCTCCCTTTTCTCATTCTCTCTCTGTCCTTCCTAGGATAAAAGAATGTATACATTTTAAATATGTACAATTCACAATTGTGATCAATACTGACAATTTATTGGATATTAAAATTTCGGTCAATATATGTTTGTGCAAGCACTTTCATGATAAATAAAAAAATGTTCAGTTATGCCTCTGATACTGGAAATTCAGAAACTGTCCTTTGAGTACAAAGCCACAGTCATCACATGTTTGAAAATAAACACCTTAGCAATTGGCAATTTCACTCAACTAAAATTGTCTGTTTAGAAGAAGACATTAAAAAGGTCACATACTTATGACAATATCAGATCATTTGTACAAATCTCACTTAAGCAAATGATTCTGAACAATTCCTCAAAAATTGAATGGATAAAGATAAGTAGTCAGCCACAGGTAATGATATATGGACAGAAGTAAAGAGTGGCCCTGTGTCCTAAACCTTAGTAGAAAATATCATCACCTAATCTACCCTCTTGATGAAAGTGAAAGAGGAGAGTGAAAAAGTTGGCTTAAAGCTCAACATTCAGAAAACGACGATCATGGCATCTGGTCCCATCACTTCATGGGAAGTAGATGGGGAAACAGTGGAAACAGTGTCAGACTTTATTTTGGGGGGCTCCAAAATCACTGCAGATGGTGACTGCAGCCATGAAATTAAAAGACACTTACTCCTTGGGGGAAAAGTTATGACCAACCTAGATAGCATATTCAAAAGCAGAGACATTACTTTGCCGACTAAGGTCCATCTAGTCAAGGCTATGGTTTTTCCAGTAGTCATGTATGGATGTGAGAGCTGGACTGTGAAGAAGGCTGAGCACCGAAGAATTAATGCTTTTGAACTGTCATGTTGGAGAAGACTCTTGAGAGTCCCTTGGACTGCAAGGAGATCCAATCAGTCCATTCTGAAGGAGATCAGCCCTGGGATTTCTTTGGAAGGAATGATGGTAAAGCTGAAACTCCAGTACTTTGGCCACCTCACGCGAAGAGCTGACTCATTGGAAAAGACTTTGATGCTGGGAGGGGTTAGGGGCAGGAGGAGAAGGGGACGACAGAGGATGAGATGGCTGGATGGTATCACTGACTCGATGGATGTGAATCTGAGTGGACTCCGGGAGTTGGTGATGGACAGGTAGGCCTGGCATGCTGCGATTCATGGGGTCGCAGAGTTGGACACGACTGAACGACTGAACTGAACTGAGCTCAATTTTAAAAAAAAGATTAAAAGATGAGTTTTAAAATTTTATTTATTTATTTTAATTGGAGGATAATTACAATATTGTGATGGCCCCTGCCATACATCAATATGATTTGACCGTAGGCATACATGTGACCCTATAAGTTTTTGCTATCTGGTATGTTTTTATGTAAATGTTTCTTGGCAAATGTGGTTTTGCCAAATCCATGTCTGATGCGAACACATTGGACATTTACTTGTTCAGTAAATGAATATATTTTATAACTTTTTATAAAACTTCAAATTTTCTATTTCTATAAAACTATGAGATGTTTATCTGTTTCAGAAATTCTTGCTAATAGTAGGAAACCTTTGCTATAGACCCCTCACATGGAGATACTCAAGGTTTCCAAACAGTAAGCTTCAAGTGAGCTCCTTTTTTTTTTTTCTTTTTTTTAACTTTTTTATTTTGCATTGGAGTATAGCCCATTAACAATGTTGTGATAGTTTCAGGTGAACTTCAAAGAGACTCAGCCATAAATATTTTAAAACTATTTTTAAGAACACTGTTTTTGAGACTTCAAAGCATCCAAAGTGTACTCTGCCATCCTAGGCGAAGTGACTGTGCATTTTTCTCCTCCTCCCCACAACCAGGCACATTCATGTTACACTCTAGGCAATTTTACAATTCCTAACCTTGCCATTCCTCAGATAAAGCAAGTGCTCTACCTGCCTGGGTCATGAACTCAACTCTCAACCACATTCCCAGTCCCCTGAACACCTGGAAGAAACAGTCTGTTTATCTTTACTACTTCATAAAGCTTTCCATTACTACAACATCCTATACTGCAATTATACCTTTGTTCTTCTTCTTATATTTAAAATCCTTATCTAAATATAAGAAGTAAATGAAGTTTTGCTAGTAAATAATATATATTATGATACTGGTACTCTCACTATGTCCATTCCCACTAAATGGATAGTCATGTGGGTAAGTCACCCTATGGGAAGAGAAGCTAGAACAGGGAACAGTCAAGGGATGCTGATCTCATCTACATTCAGTGTACTGCAATTTGTACTCAAGTAAATTTTCAAGTTATAATATCTAGTTTTGATTAAACTAACTCTAGTGAAAATAAATTGACTTTAAAAATCACTGCTAAGTGATACCATGGATTAAAGAAAACACCAATAATTATACAATCCAAGTGGACAACAAGAAAAGGGGATATCACTTCTATGACTAATATGAGTTCTTCTTTCGTCACATAAAAATGATGAACTAATCCACTCTACAGAGACATATGCAAAAGCAAATTTATAATTTTCAGTAAAGATAATTAAAATGTGAGTTTAAACCCACTGTATTTAATGATGAGCTTCATCTGAAGCACATGTTGTACCATGAAATCCTGGTTAATGATAGTATAGTTCAGTCCCTCAGTCGTGTCCAACTGTGACTCCATGAATCGCAGCACACCAGGCCTCCCTGTCCATCACCAACTCCAGGAGTTCACTCAGACTCACGTCCATCGAGTCAGTGATGCCATCCAGCCATCGCATCCTCTGTCGTCCCCTTCTCCTCCTGCCCCCAATCCCTCCCAGCATCAGAGTAAGGACATTGCAAATACTAAGTTGTTTTGAAAACCAAACACCCAGAATATGAAGATGTATATCCAGAATTGGTGGATGGGTTTTATAAAAATTGGCATGATGGTTCAGTAACCAGTAACCAATAATACACTTTTTAAACATGAATTTATTTCTCTTTCTGTACCTATAGCAGTTATTGAGACAAGTATTAAAATGATATGAATTTAGAATCAGATAATTGCTATATTATGAACTATTTAAGCAAGATAGAAAAAATAAAGCACATTTAAACATAATAATTGTTAAAATATTCTCAGGAATAAAAATATTAGGTAGAGTAAAAACAAATCTATTTTAATAATTACATAATGATTATTCTTGAAAATGATATGTATTTAAAATTAATCTCATTCTAATTTCTGATTTTGTGCTTCTCAGAATACTTCAATGTATTAGTACAAAAGCATATAGATATGTAAACAAATAAGTACAATTGATTCACTCGTTTTTGTGGTTTTGACTTCAGGATTAAAATAGAGGGAAAGGAGACATTTCAATTGAATAATATGTACTGCATATCCACTAAGTTACAACAGGATTTCCAAACAAATTATTTGCATATTTAATTTGATATATATATATATATCTCAAATTAAATCACATATAATTCACATTCACAGTATTTAAAAAGAATATTCTTGAAAGGTTTCTTAAAATAAATCTCAAGTTTGTCATGAATATACACTAATAAAATAATTACTTGATTTGTGTGTTGCAAGAAAATTGCCAGAGAAGTACAAACAGTACAGCTTCTTCATACAAAGAAGACTTGGTCCCTTGAACCAAGGTTCTAAAGAAATAAATAACATCAAGATCAACTACAAAATTGCTCAGAGAAAACACAAATAACTAAGGAGCAAATTTAGAAAGAAACTAGAAAGTTTCATAAGGACATATTAGCATGCAGCTATTCTCTGGCTGGTGTACAGGACACATGAGACTGTTGAGACGAAAGAGTTGAAGAATCCAAACACTTGAAGATTTGAGAAACTCTTTAAGGGGAATTTAATCAAACATCTCTGTTTTATAGATGGATTTATAAACAAATTTAGTGACTGCCCTGTTTCCAGTCATGCAAGGGACAGAACTCAGACAAGGATGCATTTTCCAGCCCAATGTCGTTACTGCCACTAAGTATTATTTCCATCAAATGTACTGCAAATAAGGACATCACTCTCTATTGCACCGTTAATTGGATAAATATGATTTCAAGGACACGTTAACTTAGTGAAGACAGCATATTCCTTACTGCTTGGCTACATTAATTATAAGCCAGGGCTTGTAGCCAATTTCTGAAGAATTTTATCTACTCCAAAACATGACCAAATTGCAGGACTGCTCTTGGAGTGATTTCTCACTTACTTTGATTTACTGAGTGTATTTTAAAGCACCAAAATTTATTTCATTATACCCTTTTGCTATTAAAGGATATTCTCCTTAAAGTTTCAATCTGTTTTTTATCATGAAGAAAAATGAGGCTTATAAGGCAGGTATTCAGCAATAAAGGAAATAACACCCTGAGACTATACAAGAATGGTAAGTTCCAACACTTTCAGCTGGTACTCAAAGGGGTTGGAATTAAGAATCTAGCCTGGTATTAGCCCTGCAAAAATTGCAAAAAGTAAGAAGCTTAAGAACAGATCAGCAGTGTCAATAAACCCAATTAGTACCCATCATAAAACCTTATTATGCAAAGAAGCTCAAACAGACCGCAGATCACCACAGCTACTGCATTTTGGGACTATTGTATGGGCAAGATGTCTGGGCTTTCTCTTTGGATCTAAATGCCTGGCAAGTTTACAAATTAGAAACTGTTGCTAAAGATTCAGATTCTAACAGTAAATGATTTAAAATATCTAATCAAAAAACTTAAAACGATTAATAGTTAAAATATGACCATTGCAATTCATTTTGACACAATGTATTGTTTAAAATTCATTGCAGCCTTATTAACAATGCAGCAGTATTTCTGTTTCACAGGTAGGGAATATTTCAGAAGTCATATTCATTAAAAAAAGAGAAAGAAATCCAACATTTGAACTCAAACCTTATGTTTCCTGACACTATGTTCTTTTTGTTGTGCCATATATAAAAACAATCCTTGGAGGTGGGACAGAAATTTCCTTCTTTATAGACTAAAAAGTAGACTCCAGTCAAGTGTCATGGAAAGTTACAGGAAGAATTTAGTTCCAGGTTGAGAATCAGAGTTTTGAAATTGTCAAAATCTTCTTTCTATATTTAAAACTGACTCAAACACAAGATGGAAAAATAACAACAATAATAAGCTGAGTGACATGAAATAGATGTTAAGTGCATGGGCTCATATGTCAAGTAGACCAGGGTACTTGACCTTGAGCACGTTACTTAATCTCTCTTTATTTCAGCTGACTTACCTGTAAAACAGTGGCAATTATACAACTTATTTCTTCTAAGGATGAAGTGGGATAATACATGTAAAGTTCTTAGAAATAGTTTGGATTTCAAAGAAGGTAGCCTGGTATAAATCACCTTTGCAGTAGCCTTCTTCCCCAACACCCCAAACTCTAAAAAGGGTGGCCCGACAAGAGAATGACACCCATCAGTAAAAGACCACAAGGCAAAGTGCCAGAGGCAGAGACTAAGTAGGACGTCCCAAGAGAACTATAAAGGAATAAACCAGCTGTGCTTTTGGTGTTTTGGATAATAAAGAGGTCACTGAAAGGAAATCACATGCATGCCCCATGAGAGGTCCTGCGTTCATCTAACTGCCATACAAATGTCACTGGCTGCCAAGAGAGAACTACCTACAGAACGGCTAAGTAAAAAGATATTTCCTAATGTCCCAGTTCATCCCACCCTCTTCTCCCCACCCTCGTGGCCACATGTCTGTTCTCCATGTCTACGTCTCTATTTCTGCCATGGAAACAGGTTCATCAGTACCATTTTTCTAGATTCCACATAAATGTGTTAATATATGATATTCGTTTTTCTCTTTCTGACTTACTTCACTCTGTATGATCGACTTTAGGTCCATCCACATCTCATCAAATGACCCTATTCCATTCCTTTTAGTGGTGGGATGGGAGGGTGGGAGGGAAGTCCAAGAGGCAGGGGATCTATGTATGCATATGGCTGGTTCACTTCAGAGACTAGCACAATTTGGAGCAATTATATTCTGATTTAAAAAAAACACACACACACCTGAAAAATGTTTGCCAATAAAAGAGATATTTCCTTCCTTTTTATAATCTTCCTTTTCATTGCCTCAACTCTAGAAAGACCCAGAAAGAGGAGAAGAATAGTCGATCACAGCCCACCAGCCACTATGCAACCCTTACCTGTGACTATAGCTGAGAAGAGGAGACACGCTCTAAATGACATAAAATATTGATATTTAAATCGGACTGGACTGAGCTCTTTGATATTTGAAAGTGAACAGAAGCTACAAGGGGCACCCAAGATATTACATGATATGAGGAAAGAAGATCGATAGAATGAAGTGCTGTTAAGTTTGCTTTTGAATTTCTAAAGCCCTTGGGATGCAGTCCAAAGGCTTTCTTATAGCCTCCAAAGCCCTGCAATGGTCTCTCCCTCCTTTAACTCTGCAGTCTCATGCCTAGCAATTCTCCATACACTCTGCCTATAGCAATATTGGTACTGCAGGGCCTCATGTGTCGTGCTTCACCTTACTACCCAAACTCATGGAATTCCCCTGCAGTCTCTTGCGTATCAACCTCTACATCTGGCAATGTTCACTCCACATTGAGAACAAGGACAATGACCACCTTCTTCAGTGCATCACCGGTATCTAACTGCCCAGAACATAGGAGGTAAATGCTAATTAGTCCATGAATAAACAAATGAGAGGAATCACTGGGAATTAAGTGTAATAACAAGGATTCTGGGCCATAACAGCTCAAACGGTACACAAGGAGAAAGGCATCAGCAGGGGCAGATGGTAGCACAATCCCCTAATCCTTACATTCCCAAGTGTGCGGTGTGAATGTGTATGTGTATACATGCCTATGTGACTATACTAAACTAATCACAGTAAGCTGTTTTTCTATATAATATTTATGTATTAAAATATACTGACACATATCAAAAAAGCCATGAAATAACAAGATCTGTGGTAACCGAAATCTACTATGTTTCAAGTTTGATTTGGAGATGCTTTTATGGAGTTTTGGGGCAAATAGCTATAAGGCCCTTCATGATTTGGTTCTAAGTTGTTTTCTCCTCTCCCCCAAATCCCAAAGAGCATTCTAGGCTTCAGTCACACTGAACTTTTTAAAGTTTACTAAATTCATCAAGCTCTTTCACTTTGTGCTAAAACACTCATCCTGTTACATAGCTGGCCAAACTTTGTCCTCTGCTGTCTTTTTTTCCTAGAAATCTAAGCTGAGCAGAGAAGAATTGATGCTTTTGAGCTGTGGTGTTGGAGAAGACTCTTGAGAGTCTCTTGGACTGCAAGGAGATCCAACCAGTCCATCCTAAAGGAGACCAGTCCTGGGTGTTCTTTGGAAGGACTGATGCTGAAGCTGAAACTCCAATACTTTGTCCACCTCATGTGAATAGTTGACTCATTGGAAAAGACTCTGATGCTGAGAGGGATTGGGGGCAGGAGGAGAAGGGGACGACAGAGGATGAGATGGCTGGATGGCATCACCGACTCGATGGACATGAGTTTGAGTGAACTCTGGGAGTTGGTGATGGACAGGGAGGCCTGGCGTGCTGTGATTCATGGGGTCACAAAGAGTCGGACACGACTGAGAGACTGAACTGAACTGAACTGAACCCATATGCTCACTACTACCATATCAGTCCATAAATACTTCAATAAAAACATGACCACACTGTTTTAAGATTGATGATTTTTTCCTTAACTGTCCCCCCTACTATACTGTGAGCAACACAAGGGCAGCTCTGCTTATACTTAAGTATTCAGCTTACGAAACTGACAGATATAGAGTGTGTACTTAGCAATCTGGTTGAAAAGACCAAACACAACTCATGCCTTCTAGTAGCTCAGGCTGCAATAAAGAAAAAAGACATGCAGAGTTTTATAATCCAGCATGCAAGTTCATCAAAAAGGAGTCAAAGTCATGTTGTGGAGCATGGGGATCAGAAGGATTGACTCTGCTTGGAGTAGCCTAGAAAAACATCAGGGAGGATGAAATTTGAGCTTGGCTTTGAATAAATGAAAGCTCTCCAGTTGGCGAAACAGGAGGGAAGGCATAACAAGAAGAGGGAAAAACATTTGCAAGGCCACAGATTTGTTAAAGATAATGGCAGGTTCTGAGAACAGTGAGAAGTTCAATGCAACTTTAAAAAAAAAAAAAAAAGCCTGTCTGACAGTCATAATGCCTTACAGCTATTGCCCTCTGCCTTCCCTCCTCGCCTCAACCACGTGGCTTCAAAATGTTGCCTCCACTCTTTCTCCATTTCCTCACCTCCCACATGCCTCAACCCACTGCAATCTGGTTGCTTTTACCGTGATCAACAAATATCTCTTTGTTCTTCATCTAATGACACAGCTAAATCCTTTCCTTGGCTTTACCATAATTTATGACACTGTTGTTTCTCCCTGCTTTTATAATGAATGCTCTCTTGCACTGGCATTAAGACCACGTTCTCCTGGTGTTGTAGTTAACCCTTGGGAAAGTGCCCATGCCACCTCAGACCTTCTGTGTTTGGCAGTCATCTACGTGTAATGGTTTCTCCTGGAGAACGGAGGGGCATACACCAGTGATGGTGTCTATTATTCCTCATGGCATATAAATTCTGCAGAGTTCTCCCTAAAAGACAGGCCCCACCCTTGTAACCTTGGGATAGAACATATAACCTGCTGCAAGTTTTATTTTAAAAATCACTTCATGTCCAGAAGCCACAGTTGTTTGTTATTTAGTTTATACAAAAGCATAGGGAAGTAGAAAGGACTGTTCTCCCCAGAGGCAGTCATGTGAACTATGGCTGCATGTGCTTAGTTCCTATAACCCTTCTTGCTGCAGAAAAGTGACTTTTCTGGCTGGAGTCAAACCACCTTTATCTGCATTCTTTTCTGTAACTTTTACCCCACTCCCTAAATGAGGTTTTACGAAGGGTAAAACCTGTGGGTTCATCCCATTACCAAATGAACCATACCTCCTTCAGGACACAGAATCCTACCTGGACAGAGGGCTGTAACTGATACAGATATCTGACTACTGAACATCATTGCATCTGATAAGGAAGGAAAAGCAGTGCTCTCCAATGTAGATTATTAAGGTTCAAAGCACAGTCTAGTTGAGAGAAGGGAATGCTCCTCCATTCTGACAGACATCCTTGGTTTCTCCTTCTCAGTCTCCTCTACAGTCTTTTTAATCCTCCCCTATTCTAGAGTTTCTGTAAAAGCATGATTACCGTAGCACTCTAATCTCTTTCCTTGTACAAGTTCATGTATGCCCATAGTTTCAGCTTTCAGATGACTCCTGTGCCATCTGCACTCTAAGCCTTTCTCTCGAGCTCGATCTAAGCCTGCTACCTAGACATCGCCAAGTAAATATCTTACAAAGACCCCAACCCAATATGTCCAAAACATATTCATCACTCAGACACAAAAACAAAAGCAAACAAACTTTTCTTCCTATGTTCCATATCCCAGTGAATGGTACCATCATCCATCCAATGCTCCCAAACCTTTATCCTATATTTCTCCTTCAACCTCTACCTCCAATAGGTCACCAAAACTTTTCAATTCTATCGCATCCTTTAAATCTTTTCAGTTTTTTGTTTTTTTTTTTTTTCAAATCTTCAGTCTTTCTACCTGACCCAGTCTGCAATCATTTCTTGCCTGGTATATAGAAGCTTTCAAACAATTTTTTCCTTTTCTCGCCCTCTAATATAAATTACTAGATTGCAGAAAATCTGACTCTTCACATGCCCTCTATATTACCCCACCCTCAAACACAAAAACAAAGTAAACAAAACTTTCCTTCCTATGTTCCATATCCCAGTGAATAGTACCATCATCTATACAATGCCCCCAAGCCTTCAACCCTATGATGGTTTTTGGCTTCCCTCAACATAGAGTTCGGAGAAGGCAATGGCAACCCACTCCAGTACTCTTGCCTGGAAAATCCCATGGACGGAAGAGCCTGGTAGGCTGCAGTCCATGGGGTCGCTAAGAGTCGGGCACAACTGAGCAACTTCACTTTCACTTTTCACTTTCATGCATTGGAGAAGGAAATGGCAACTCACTCCAGTGTTCTTGCCTGGAGAATCCTGGGGACAGGGGAGCCTGGTGGGCTGCTGTCTATGGGGTTGCACAGAGTCGGACACAACTGAAGCGACTTAGCAGCAGCAGCATAGAGCTGAATACCTCAACCTGTTAAAAGGCAGACTGTCATGTCCTACAACAAGCAATTATGATTCCATAGATCTTAGAACGAGCCTAGGAAATAACTTTTAAAATAAATACCTCAACTGATCCAAACACATTTATATGAATCTTATTATGAGGAAAATTATTAAAAACTCTAGCTAGGAGGGTGCTGAAAAACACGGGCTGAATATTCCCTAAATCTAATTCTCATGCTTCCAAAATATCAATAACTTTACAGTAGTCAAATTCTACATTCTGGCTTTAAAACGAGTAGATATTATTAAATTACCTTTGATCTATAGTATTTGCCACATTTTTAGCAGTTTCCTTATTTAGACACATTTCCAAATGTCAATTTCTGATAAGGATTAACACCTTAAACTCAAGATCAATTTTTGGCCAAATATCAAGATGTAATAATTCTCTAACCTCCTTATGATGTAAACTCAGTTCAGTTCACTTCAGTCACTCAGTCGAGTCCAACTCTTTGTGACCCCGTGGACTGTGGCACGTCAGGCCACCCTGTCCATCACCAATTTCCAAAGTTTACTCAAACTCATATCCATTGAGTCGGTGATGCCATCCAACCATCTAGCCTCTGTCGTCCCCTTCTTCTCCTGCCTTCAATCTTTCCCAGAATCAGGGTCTTTTTAAATGAATCAGTTCTTTGCATCAGGTGGCCAAAGTATTGGAGTTTTACCTTCAAAATCAGTCCTTCCAATGAAGATTCAGGACTGATTTCCTTTAGGATGGACTAGTTAGATCTCTTTGCAGTCCAAGGGACTTTCAAGTCTTCTCCAAAACCAGAGTTCAAAAGTATCAATTCTTCAGCGCTCAGCTTTCTTTATACTCCAACTATCACATCCATATGTGACAAGTAGAAAAACCATAGCCTTGACTAGATGGACCTATGTTGGCAAAGTAATGCCTTTGTTTCTTAATATGCTGTCTAGGTTGGTCATAACTTTTATTCCAAAGAGCAAGGGTCTCTTAATTTCATGGCAGCAGTCACCATCTGCAGTGATTTTGGAGCCCCCAAACATAAAGTCTGACACTGTTTCTACTGTTTCCCCATACATTTCCCATGAAGTGATGGGACCAGATGCCATGATCTTAGTTTTCTGAATGCTGAGTTTTAAGCCAACATTTTCACTCTCCTCTTTCCCTTTCATCAAGAGGCTCTTTAGTTCTTCACTTTCTGCCATAAGGGTGGTGTCATCTGCATATCTGTGGTTACTGATATTTCTCCCTGCAATCTTGATTCCAGCTTGTGCTTCATCCAGTCCAGCATTTTTCATGATATATTCTGCATATATGTTAAACAAGCAGTGTGACAATATACAGCCTTGACATACTCCTTTCCTGATTTGGAACCAGTCTCTTGTTACATGTCCAATTCTAACTGTTGCTTCCTAACTTGTATACAGATTTCTCAAGAGGCAGGTCAGGTGGTCTGGTATTCGCATCTCTTAACAAATTTTCCAGAGTTTGTTATGGTCCACACAATAAAAGGCTTTGGAACAGTCAATAAAGCAGAAGTAGATGTTTTTCTGGAACTCTCTTGCTTTTTCGATAATTCAGAGGATGTTGGCAATTTGATTTCTGGTTCCTCTGCCTTTTCTAAAACCAGCTTGAACATCTGGAAGTTCCCGGTTCACGTATTGCTGAAGCCTGGCTTGGAGAATTTTAAGCATTACGTTGCTAGCGTGTGAGATGAGTGCAATTGTGCAGTAGTTTGAGCATTCTTTGGCATTGCCTTTCTTTGGGATTGGAATGAAAACTGACCTTTTCCAGTCCTGTGGCCACTGCTGAGTTTTCCAAATTTGCTGGCATATTGAGTGCAGCACTTTCACAACATCATCTTTTAGGATTTGAAATAGCTCAACTAGAAATCCTTCACCTCCACTAGCTTTGTTTGTAGTGACGCTTCCCAAGGCCCACTTGACTTCACTTTCCAAGACGTCTGGCTCTAGGTGAGTATCATACCATCGTGATTATCTGGGTTGTGAAGATCTTTTTTGTATAGTTCTTCTGTGTATTCCTGCCACCTCTTCTTAATATCTTCTGCTTCTGTTAGCTCCATACCATTTCTGTCCTTTATTGTGCTCATCGTTGCATGAAACGTTCCCTTGGTATCTCTGATTTTCTTAAAGAGATCTCTAGTTTCCCATTCTATTGTTTTCCTCTATTTCTTTGCATTGATCTCTGAGGAAGGCTTTCTTATCTCTCCTGGCTGTTCTTGGGAACTCTGCATTCAGAGGCGTATATCTTTCCTTTTCTCCTTTAATTTTTGCTTCTCTTCTTTTCACAGCTATTTGTAAGGCCTCCTCAGACAACCATTTGCCTTTTTCCATATCTTTCCTTAGGGATGGTCTTGATCCCTGCCTCCTGTACAAGGTGACAAACCTCCATCCATAGTTCTTCAGGCACTCTGTCTATCAGATCTAATTCCTTGAATCTATTTGTCACTTCCACTGTATAATCATAAGGGATTTGATTTAGGTCATGATATTAACTACTGAAATACACAATATCCCAATAACTTCTGGGGTTTCTAAGAGATAATGTACTCTATGTTTTCATAAGACAGACAATTATTTACCCAAGGGGATTTATATGATCAATAAACCAAGGTTTCCATTTACCTGACTTCCTCCTTTTAATGACCTAATGGTAAACCCTAGATCAGAAATCTTGGTATGATTTCAAAGTGTCCATTGTTTAAGCTCTAACCCTAATACTTATCAGTCCAAGAGATAACCACTTGTGATGAGGTTCTTAGTCTAGGTTTCAGTGCAATAGTTGGTGGCTGTACCACTATGTCTGAAGAATATGCTCACATAGCGAAAATGCTTACTAGAATGGGAAAAGATCTCCTATGCAGACCAAATAAAAAGGGAAAAAACACACACTGAGGAGTTATAAATTGCTCAAATGTGCAATTAGATACTATCTACTCTGTGAGTTAGCTCCTAGTACATTCCCAAGTTTACCTTCTTACTCATGAATTTTTTTAAAGTTGAATTTTTGTAAAAAATCAACTTAATTGCAAACACTGTAATTAGAATCTTTAATTATAATTTAGGTCTGCAACTTTCTTTGGGCAATTATGCTAGTTAATGATTCTGAGACAGCAGTGTATATGTGTGTGTTGTGTGTGTGTGTGTGTGTGTGTGTGTGTGTGTGTGTGTGTCCTTGCTCCTTTGGGTCTTAATTCTTTTTGCTAGGCTGCTTTTTTCCTCTCAGGCTAATGTCACAACAAATCTGATCACTGACCTACACAGGCAGACTTAGGAGTTTAGGTTCTGCTACTGAGTATGCACATTGCATAGAGATAAGAGTATCAGCTAAGTCTCCCAAAGTGAACTTAAATTTATTTTTTACTATTTACCTATTAAAAAACTGCTTCTGTAAGATATGAATTAGATACCTTCATATCCAGTTTTGTGTATAGGCAGTAATAACATGAGTATCCTGCCCCTCTGTATCATAATAAATTTCTTTATGTTTAGAGTAGCACTCATAAGTTTCATTTCCTGACCTGGCCATCCATGCTAACATGAATTCAAACTTTTGCTCTTTATGTTCCTTGCTTTCCAACAAAAGTAATATCAGTTGAAAATCATTCCATGTGAACAACATGAAGGCCAAATCATGTCTATTTCACATGTGCGGAAATTAAGCTCTGTCTTCTCTAACAGATTTACAGTATAAGGGAGTATCTGTGTCTGTGTTACACATGTATATAGATTAAGCAACTTTTATTTTCTTCTCTAGATTTGGGCAAACATCAAACAGTAGCTGTTCAGTGATCAAACTATCTCTGGACTCTCCCTCAAAATCCTCTTCATATTACATACATGATATACACCTCTTATTAGTGAATGACCCTTCAGTTCCAAATTCATCCTCTTTTCCCTTTCTTTGAGACATGAGAGAAGCACTCTGTACACTCTGCTCCTTCATCAGCTCATGTAATGTTAGGCCTTGTCATTAGAGGATACTGCCACGGTTTTAGCAAAGAAAGAGGGCTTTCTTTCCTGGTTCTCTTCCTGGTTTAGCTGCATTGTTATCCTTTGGTTCAGCTTCAAAGGACTACCATGCTGTGAGTTTTCAGCCAGCAGGCACGATATTCCTCTGACCAGCTTCAGCATGTACCTTCATACGTTTCTTCACTGGCTGTTTCTTCACCAGGGGCAGGTGTATCCTCCTCTAGCCACAGAGTCCTCTCTGGTGAGCTCTAAATCTTGGGCTTGGGGGAAAGGACTCCCTTCCAGTCCTGAGTTCCTTCCTTGTTCATGATGCTTACCCGAGAAGCAAATGCTGCACTTCCTGCATTTGCTAAATCTACATTGCTTAGAATCTCCTTTTACATTTTTATTTAACCATCTTTTCCAAATTAATAATTCATTTTATTAAATTTTCCCTGTTCTAATTACTGTTATGGATTCTCTCCTCTAACTGGACACTGATGATAGAGTATGTGCCCAGTTGATGGTCTCGCAATTAATAAGGCTGCCCTCAGCCGACTATTGGTAGGAATGAGTAAACAAGGCACATAAAGATGAAGTTCAAGTAGAAAATTTGACATGACCAAAGAGAATTCTATAGGACGATATTAGGTTAGGTGATTCGAGGACAATATATGCTAGCAAAAAACATCTAGGGCCTTGAGAAGCTCAAGAGGGTGCAGAGATATTAAATATATATTTCATTTTAGGGTAATTTATAGTGTATAGAAGTGCATGTGCTCACATACATACACACATAATCCAAAATACATAAAATAAAACAATATATGATTTTTTAAAAATGCAAATGTTGCCAACTCAATGTTGCCTACTCAATTCAACCTATAGAGTTTGCGCTAAATAAGTCTGCACTAAATGAGTGCATTTTCACATTTAATGTAATCTGTGGCAGTATCCTCTCAAATATGAAAGCTTATCTTGAGACTGTTAATTTTTTTTTTAATTCTTGGGCTAAAGTCACTAAAAAGACCAACATTCTAAACTTAATTCAGATATGAGAGACTTTAAATTTGCTCTGTTGCTAATGACAACACATTTAACATCAGCTACCAGCTTTTATTTTTTATTTATTTTTGCATATATCTTATTTATATTTATTTCATTTTTAAGAATCATAGCAGCAGACAGGACCACAAACACCCAACTGCTAGATGCATGACTGCTTTATCGTGACAGCTTCGCTCAGACACAGTTGTGTCCCAGTTCTGGACACACTGTCCTTAACCTTACGTGTTCAGCTTCACACATCAGCATTCCCTGCCCTGGGTTTCAACTTGACATCAGTAGATTCCTTCTGCAAATCTTTGATTCTTGTAGGACAATTAAAATGTTTTTTCCCATTTTCTTATTTGCATTTTCCCAGAATTTAGGATTTTAAAAATATATAAATTTACCATCAAATGCCTGGAAGGAGTTCCTATATGGAAACACTAAATGATGACAGTTTCTTTTAAAAAAAAAATTCAGCTTTACTGAAGTATAATTGACAAAACTATATAAGATATTTGAAGGAATGATAGTGACAATTTGATATACATAGTAAAATGACTCCCCCTGTCTAGTTAGGTAACACATCAATCCCCTCATATTTACTTATTTGTTTATTTGTTTTTGGCAAGAACATTTAAGCTCTACTCTTGTTGTCATTCAGTTGCTAAGTCTTGTCTAGACTCTTTGCAGCTCCATCAACTGCAGTAAGCCAGACTTCCCCGTTCTTCACCATTTTCCAGAGTTTTCTCAAACTCATTTCCATTGAGTCAGTGATGCCATCCAACCATCTCATCTTCTGTCACCCTCTTATCCTCTTACCCTCAATCTTTCCCAGCATCATAATCTTTTCCAATGAGTCGGCTCTTTGCACCAGGTGGCCAAAGCATTGGAGCTTCAGCAACAATCTATTTTTTTTAGTGAATTTCAATTATTCAATACAGCGTTACCAACTGTAGTCACCATGCTTTACATTAGAGCCTCAGTCTTTATTTGTCTTGTAGCTGAAAGTTTATACCTTTTCACCAACCTCTCTTTATTTTCCACACTGACAAACATTTATCTATTCCCTGTGGTATGACTTTTTTATACCACATGAAAATAATACAATGCAATATTTGTCTTTCTCTGTCTGGTTTATTCACTTAATGCCTTCAAGGTCCATCCATGTTGTCAAAATGTCAAAATGCCAAAATTTTATTCTCCCTGCATGATATATGTACATATATTAATATATATCACATCATATTTCCATATCTTGGCTATTAGAAAAATGGTGAATAAAACAGGAGTGCAGGGAATTCCCTGGTGATCCAGTGATTAGGACTCAGTGCTTTTACTGCCAGGGTCTGGGTTCAGTCCCTGGTCAGCGAACTAAAGATACCACATGCTACACAGGGTGGCCAAAACAAAACAGAAAAACTAATGTAGATTTCCCTTGGGGATCTTGTTCTCATTTTGGATGTATACCAGACATGGATTACTGAATAATATGGTAGTTTCATTTTTAATTCTTTGAGGAACATCCATACTGTTTTCTATAGCAATTATACTAATTTATAGTTTCAATAATAGTGCATAAAAGCTCCTTTTTCTCCATATCATTAACAACATTTATCTCTTGCCTTTAAAAAAATTTTTTGAGGTATAGTTGATGCCTATGTTGATGTATATGTTTCATCCATACAACATAATGATTCACAATTTTAAAGTTTATACTTCATTTTAAGTTATCATAAATACTGTCAATATTTCCTGCGATATGCTATACAATATATCCTGATAGCTTAATTATTTTACACATTGTAGCTTGTATTTCTTAATCTTGTACCCCTATCTTGCCCCTCCTCCTTTTCTTCTCTCCACTGGTTACCACTATTCTGTTCTCTACATGTCTGAGTCTGTTTCTTTTTTTGCTATACTCATTAGTTTATTTTATGTTATAGATTTCACAAATAAGTGGATAAGTGATATCATGCTGTATATCTCTTGTCTTTTTGATGACAGTCATTCTAACAGGTGTGAGGCGATATCTCATTCTGGTTTTGACTTACATTTCCTTGATGATTATTGATGGTGAGTATATTTTCATGTATCTGTTGGTCATTTTCATGTCTTCATTGAATAAATATCTATTCAGTTTTTATTCCTTATTTAAATTAGATTGTGGTTTTTGTTTTGTTTTGTTTTGTTTTGCTATTGAGTTGTGGCAGTTCTTTAAATATTTGGGATGATAACCTCTTATCAGATACATAATTTGCAAATATTTTCTTCCATTCTGTAGATTACCTTTTCAGCTTATTGATTTATTTTGCTCTGTAGAAGGTTTTGGTTTGATACAGTCAGTCCTACTTGTTTATTTTTGCTTTTGTGTGAGGTTTAAAAAAAATCATCACTAAGACCAATGTCAAAGGGCTTCTCTCTCATATTTTCTTCTATGAGTTTTGATTTCAGGTATTATAGTCAAGTCTTTGATCCACTTTGAATTGAAGCTACTAGCTTTCTAAATGTTTCAGTAATCCCAAAGAATGGTCAGAACAAAAGGAGGAGAGTTAGCTTAATCCATTATCACCACTGGAAAAGAGTCACTTCATACATTTTGCCAAAAATACATGGCTGTTTGTCTAAAACCCTCAAGTAGCAAACATTACGTGTCTAGGAAAAGTACATATTTTGATATATATATATTTTTTTTTTGAGGTAAAATAATTCACTTTGCAAAATGAACAAACAAAAACTTTAACACCATTCTATTAGCACCAATATTCACTACTCAAAATCTACAACACGGAAAACTTTGATATTTTGGGGTCCTATACCATTTGCCTTTCTTTTTTAGCTGGTAATAAAACACCAAAGGTAACCATATTAAGAACCATAATTTATATAATATTTTGCTATTCTTTCAACTGTGCTTGGCACAATTCTGTTTCTCTGCACTTGGCTCCACATAGAGGTCAGGTGTTCATTCTCACTGTGTCTCTAATTCATGGAGGCATTTACTAAGACAAGCTGCACAGAAATACTAGCTTTACTGCCAACTAATGTAGAAGTTGAAGGCTTCCCTGGTGGCTCAGACAGTAAAGCATCTGTCTACAATGCGGGAGACCTGGGTTCAATCCCTGGGTCAATAAGATTCCCTGGAGAAGGAAATGGCAACCCACTCCAGTACTCTTAGAAAATCCCATGGACGGAGTAGCCTGCACCAGGCTACTCCATCCATGGGGTCACAAAGAGTCGTACATGACTGAGTGACTTCACTTTCACTTAATGTAAAAGTTGAAGTTAGAGGGAAAGCACTTAAGGTTTCACATATTACTTTGAAAGAACTTCAAAGATCTACAGTGTTTAATATCAGTCATCTCCCAAACTGATAGCTTGGTTGGTAAAGAATCTGCCTGCAATGCAGGAGACCCTGCTTTGATTCCTGGGTTGGGAAGATCTGCTGGAGAAGGGATAGGCTACCCACTCCAGTATTCTTGGGCTTCCCTTATGGCTCAGCTGGTAAAGAATCCACCTGCAATGCGGAGACCTGGGTTCAATCCCTGGGTTGGGAAGATCCCTGGAAAAGAGAATGGCTACCCACTTCAGTATTCTGGCCTAGAGAATTCCATGGACTGTATAGTCCATGGGGTCACAAAGAGTTGGACACAACTAAGTGACTTTCACTTTCACCCCTCTTGTACTTGACATCTTCAGCCATCTAAGCTCATCACATTCTCTGACTGTGAGGTCAGAGAAGTGGCTCTGGGTGGAAGAAAACCATATTTTTGTGATAAAATTGGCATAACTAACTCCTAAAGGAAAGGTAGGCATGTCCCAATAAATCGCATAAATTACAGGAATGTAAATTGATGCAGTCACTACAGAAAACAGTATGGATATATATGGAATTTAGAAAGACAGTAACGATAACCCTGTATGCAAGAGAACAAAAGAGACACAGATGTATAGAACAGTCTTTTGGACTCTGTGGGAGAGGGAGAGGGTGGGATGATTTGGGAGAATGGCACTGAAACATGTATAATATCATATATGAAACGAATTGCCAGTCCAGGTTCGATGCAGGATATAGGATGCTTGGGGCTGGTGCACTGGCATCCCTGAAGGATGGTAGGGGGAGGGAGGTGAGGGGGGGGGGTTCAAGATGGAGAACACGTGTACACCGGTGGTGGATTCATGTTGATGTATGGCAAAACCAATACAATATGGTAAAGTAACTAGCCTCCAATTAAAATAACAAATTTAAATTAAAAAAAAAGAAACCTTGCTCCTGAAAAGAAAAAAAAAAGAAAACAGTATTTAGGTTCCTCAAAAAACTAAAAAGAGTTGCCATATGATTCAGCCATCCCACTCATGGAAATACATCTGGAAAAAAGCAAATACTCTAATTTTAAAAGACACATGCACCCCAATGTTCTTATCAGCACTATTTAGAATAACCAAGACATGGAAACATCCGACATGTCTGTCAATAGAAAACTGGCTTAAGAAGATGTAACACACACACACACACACACACACACACACACACACAATGGGATAGTACTCAGCCACACACACACAAAAAAAAGAAATATCACCATTTATGTGAACAGGGATGGACCTAGAGAATTTTATACTTAAGTATAAAGTGAAGTAAGTCAGATAGAAAGACAAATATTGCATCATATCACTTATATGTGGAATCTAAGCAATAATACAAATGCATGTATATACAAAACAGAAACAGATTCACAAACATAGAAAACAAACTTAAGGTTACCAAAGGGAAGGTGGGGGAAGGATAAATGAAGAATATATGATTAACAGATAAAAACTACTATACATGCCATAGGTAAGCAATGAGGATTTACTGTATAGCTCAGGGTACTGTATTCAATATCTTATAATAACCTATAATGGAAAATAATCTGAAAACAAAGTAACTGAATCATTAGGCTATACACCTGAAACTAACCCAATATTGTAAATTAACTATAGTATAGTTCAAAAAAACTGGCCAATCTTGTTTATGAGCATCTGCAAGAAAGGAAAACCTTCAGTTTTAAACCCATGTTTATCCAGATGGAAAACATCCATGCTTGTCATCCTTCCCCATGGGATATCAGATAAAAGGAAGAAACTGGGGAGGATGACATGATGGAGGATGGCCAGGCAAAGCCTGGGACAAGGGCATCTCCTCTAATTCTCATTCTCTGACAGCAAGAAAGGTGGATGAAAAATTATTTATACAAAAAATTTCTATAGTACAGCACTACAGGT
Source organism: Ovis canadensis (assembly GCF_042477335.2). Classification (NCBI taxonomy): domain Eukaryota; kingdom Metazoa; phylum Chordata; class Mammalia; order Artiodactyla; family Bovidae; genus Ovis; species Ovis canadensis. The sequence continues at coordinate 81,287,514 of NC_091250.1, forward strand.
AGCAGTAGAAGTTGCTTCAAGTAGACTAATAAAATTATTATGCTCAACCAAGAATTTAGTGATGATTGGTCTAGTGTACTGATTTCTAACCCAACAGACCAATCTCCCTCTTCTACTGGTCTCATTTTAAAGAAAAATAAAGACCAGTTCCATAGAATTCAAGTGATAAGATTCTAGTTTTCTTAGATTGATTTATAGGTATCTATTATAAATGAGGACTGTTTGTTGCTGTTCAGATGCTAAATCGTATCTGACTTTTTGCAACCGCATGGATTGCAGCACACCAGGCCTCCCTGTCCTTCACTATCTTCCAGAGTTTGCTCAGATTCATTTCCATTGAGTTGGTGATGCTATCTAACCATCTCATCCTCTGCCACCTGTACTCTGTTTATTGATATGACCAGTATGACCAGAAATCCACCTTATTCAATGGCAGTAGAAGGTTTCCATTTGTAACACTGATCATGACCACAACCTGTAAGAAGCAGTTATCTATGAAACTGTACAGACGTATGGAAGTCAAGTAGGGATTTTAATCTTAGAAAGTGCTTCTCAGTAATATAATTACTTTATTTAAACAATTATTTGCCACACTGTAGCTGGGTAGAAAGCTTTGAAAATAATATAAAATATAGAGTTAATCTGACCACTTAAGTTACAATGGTACACCATTCTACAGGCAGATTAACAGTCTTAACTCTCCATATATTGGGGCAGACTAAACAGGCACGGGGCTTCCCTGGTAGCTCAGATGGTAAAGAATCCGCCTGCAATGAGGGAGACCTGGGTTAGAGCCCTGGGTTGGGAAGATACCCTGGAGGAGGGCATGGCAACCCACTTTCGTATTCTTGCCTGGAGAATCCCCATGGACAGAGGAGCCTGGTAGGTTACAGTCCATGGGGTTGCAAAGAGTTGGATATGACTGAGTGACTAAGCACAGCAAACAGGCAAAACAGGCATGAGACAGATACATAATCTATAACACTAAAAATATGTGTTTATTTTGAATTATCTCCCATACTTCCCATTATACAAAGTAAAAATATTATGCAAAACTTACCATATCTGTATCTGAGACAGGGCCAAAACTGGTCACATAGATGTTAGTGAAGACTTCGGTAATACTGTCTGGTATGAGAGAAAGAGATTGAATATAGATATTACATTATGAGAACCAGAGGCGAGAAAAGGGGTCAAGAGCATGGCATGGTGAGAAAGTTCTGTGATAATCAGGAATATTGCTGTTTTCTTTCTTTTCAACGTTCACAACCAACAAATATAGCTATATGGCTTAATTACTCCCTAGGGTCTCACAGTCCTATATGCTAAATACCCAGAAAAATTATGAAATTCTTTTTGGAAACTATACCTGACTGGAGCCTTTTGTTTTGAGCTCAGAATGATTTCTCAGAAACTATCTTAAATGTACCAGTATAGAAAATAAAATACACTTACTATCTTTACTGCTTGATACAGTCCTAAAGTTGATCATTAAACCAAATATTTCAGATAATATTTCATGATGGTAGAGATTTAGTTTGTAGACTGTAAACTACTGTATCTTCTCAATAATGCACAAACACATTGCTAATCACTATACATAAATATAATTCATATTAATATAAAAAGGTTTATCATTCAGTGACACAAAAAAGCAAATAACATTCATTAATCACAAGGATTACTTCCAAAAAAGATTGCTTTTAAATGTATTTAAGAATGCCTGAACTGCTAAAATTGAATTAGATTTGGAAGTTATGTAACTTATAAAGTATAGCATAATTAACTGGATTGCTCTGCTAAACAGGTGATTTAGATTTTTGATTTTCAAATAAGCCAAATGGCGATGGAGGAAAGCTCAAAGTAAAAAAAAAAAATTAAAAATAAAGCCCTTTCAATATTCTTATAAGAAAAAAAATAACATCATTAATTTCTACCATCATGAACTTAATGCACAACTGCTAAGTGACGTGTAATTCTACACAAACAATATCATGAAATATTTTAACATTATACTGGACATTAATTCACAACCATAAGACAGCAAACTAAGTTTAGGATAGAGTATCTACTAAAGCAAAAGTAAAAGAATTTTGAAATAACAGAGTAGACTGTTTACTCTTCAAAGATCTTAAAATATAATAAACTGCATGACAAATCTGTGAGATAGAGTCTCTGCTATCATCCCAATACACTTGAACACTGACATATGGAAAGTTAAGGAAATGTGCCCCAAGACACTTGTGCTCTGTAGGGTAGACAGAGTCAGGTTTTAGGACCCATGCAATCTGGCTCCTGAGCACGGAAGGTAAACAAAGTATTGGATCTCAGTTAAGAATTAATTTAAAACTGTTTTATTATTAATGACATATTCTACTCTCCACAATACTCTGTGCCAAAGCCTAGTATGGTGTTCCAAATAAATATATTCATTCAACTTTGTTATTTTATATACTATTTTATTCCAGAAAAATGGTACTCACGAAATTTTGTTTTGAAACTCATCTATAAAGTTAATTCCCAGCTGCCACCTGCCCCCAAATATCTGTACAGGGTCTGTTCCATAGCTATACAATTTGTTCAGTCACATAGGTCTCTGTTCTCAGAAGAGTCCTGTACTTGGTCTAATGTTCTCTTTCCACTTCCCTGAAATTCTTAATTATGTTCTGAATAAAGCACGCTACATTCTCATCCTGGACTGGGTCTCACAACTTAAATAGCTGGTCCTGAGTCTGACTTATATATGTTTTTTCCTCTTACTCATACCAAATCAATCATACTCTCACATTTACTCAAACAACTGAATAAAATTTTAGTCATTATAGAAATTGACTTAAAATGTTCCAGAGGAGAGAAATTAAAATGTTAAGGTAGTCTTCACCCAAATATATGCAAATGGAAGTATTCTCCTCAGTCTGGAGTTGTTAAGTTGGAAAAGAGTGATGATAAAAATACATGAAAATATTCATGCTAAGAATATGAAAGAATACCTACTTACACACCACATGCCAAGTAAAAAGTAAGGTAGAATATGGTCATCCTAATGAATGCAATGAGGTGCCAATTAAGAATCTAAAGAGAAAAAAATAAGATTACCCTCAAAGCTCTAAGCAGTAAGAGAAACACCTCAAGAAACAGAACACAGGTATGCAAAGATGCCCTAAAGAAAATGATTTTAAAGTTCGTTGACTTCATAAACACAGTTAAAGAACTTACACATTGCAAAGGATATTCTCCTGTTATGCATATTTGAAAAAAGCAGAGGAAAATAAAGTGTCTCGAAAACTAGAGATTAGTCTTCAAAGGCAACTTACACCCCTGTGAAGAAATGAGTTATGCAGTCACTGCTGCTAAGAAATACAGTAATCTGAGGTATGGAATAGTAACTGAAGTTAGAGACCTGGGAGCCATCAGTAAAATAAAAAAATGTGTGCAGTGACCAGTTTGGAGAGAGGGAATTTCTACAAGAGGAAAAGGCTGGAGTGACTTTATACACTCTTTGAGAAGCTTGATTGTGAAAGAGAAGGGGAGAGTCTAGCAACAGGGGAAGGTGGGGGTAGAGGAGAGAAAGTTTTTTGCTTGCTGGTTTAAGGTAGAAGATAGTTAAGTATCTGCCAATGCAGACAGAAGGGACTAAGGGAGCAGCTGAATTTTTAGGAGACAAGATCAATAAAAGAGAAATATTCCTGAGTAAGCATGTAATGCATTCACTAAAAAGGCTCACAATATATACATGGAGGGAAGGAGGAGGGACTATCCTTAATTATGTCAAGTGAGAAGAGTTGAAATAAACGGAAGTAGGTTTTCAGGTCTAGAGGCAGGAAAGTTCCTGGAGAGGAGAGAAATTCTGAGTTACATGCAAAATATCGGTTCCATCACTTTTACTAAAATAAATGATGATTCCAAGTCAAAAGTTTGATAGTTTAAATAATTATATTAACAACATTTACAATAGTATACATCCATAGAAGACCAAGGGAGCATCTGTTGCCAGCCTTTTGTCCATATCCCCTTGACAATCATGATTCCTCGCCATGCTGGGATGTTCTGCTGTGAGCTCCTGTGATTCTCTCCTTGAGGGCTTTTCCTGGCTGCACAAGGCAGAAAGGAATTGCAGAAAAGTCTGTGCTCCTGAGAACAGCCATCAACAAATGACTGATGAGTTGGAGGAAATATAACTCAACTTTATCTCTCTCTCAATGGACACAACTCTCAGGCATGCTCTACACCATTTCCCAGATGACCTCCATGGGATGAAACTCCAGCTGTGCTCAGCAGTAACCTGCTCATGATGATACCATGCTTTGGCTGTCCTCCCTGGACATTTTGTCCTTCTTCAGCTAGTGCCTGTTGATATCACTTCCCAAATGATTGTGTATCAAATATCATTCACTTACTCTAAGAAGAAAGGATAATAATAATTAAGGACTTGGGAAATATATTAGTTGTATTAAAAGATATTAATTAATTGGAGCTAATCATCCAAACAATAGGCTCTACTGTCTTCACCCCTGCAATTTTGATATTAATGGTAATATTAAGTAGTATGTGAGCTCACAATACAAAGAGTACAATCAAACTGTAGATGACATCTCTTCAGAAAGATCAAGATGCTAATAATTTTGTTCACCATGTAGCACAAATAGACTGTCATGCACACATTTTAAGACAAGTTAGACATTGCTGTGTTTTGCTTTACTCTCAGAAACAACAAAGACATTGTGCTTCCTGGGATTATTCCCAAAACACCTACATGTGCCATTTGTCATCAGTCAAGTTTGTTCAAGTCAACAAATACTTTCTAAGTTATTTTTGTTTACATGGCACTCAGTGTTCCTATTAAAAGTTAGAAACTTAGAACCTGATAATATTATTTGTCATCATTCTACCACAAAAGAATTGCTGTTCCTTACCCAAAATCTTCCTCCAAGTAGATATTCAACACATGTTTGATAAATACAGTGCCCATAAAATCAGAAAGAGTTAAGAAGAATAATAAAATCAGTATGAACTGTGTTTTCATACAATCACTTTTCATGGTAGTTCTAAGTTTTGGTCTTTGATTCCTTGTGATGATTTGGAAACATGAAACATAAACATACATTGAATACATGAAATTTCCTCTAAGTATGAGGTTCCTGATGCTTTTAAATTTTTGAATTTTTATATATTCTGTTTGTTCTTCTAGTTGTTTATCTATCCTTTTTATGCTATAATTATACTTTAATTTTTTTTTTAATTTTATTTTTTTACTTTACAATACTGTATTGGTTTTGCCATACATTGACATGAATCCACCACAGGTGTACATGAGCTCCCAACCCTGAACCCTCTTCCCATCACCCTCCCCGTATCGTCTCTCTGGGTCATCCCAGTGCACCAGCCCCAAGCACCCTGTATCCTGTAGCGAACCTAGACTAGCGATTCGTTTCTTACATGATAGTATACATGTTTCAATGCATTCTCCCAAATCATCCCACCCTCTTCCTCTCCCACAGAGTCCAAAAGTCTGTTCTTTAAATCTGTGTCTCTTTTGCTGTCTCACATATAGGGTTATCATTACCATCTTTCTAAATTTCATATATATGTGTTAGTATACTGTATTGGTGTTTTTCTTTCTGGCTTACTTCACTCTGTATAATTGGCTCCAGTTTCATCCACCTCATTAGAACTGATTCAAATATATTTTTTTTTAATGGCTGAGTAATACTCTATTGTGTCTATGTACCACAGCTTTCTTATCCATTCAACTGCTGATGGACATCTAGGTTGCTTCCATGTCCTGGATATTATAAAGAGTGCTGTGATGAAAATTGGGGGTACACGTGTCTCTTTCAATTGTGGTTTCCTCGGTGTGTATGCCCAGAAGTGGGATTGCTGGGTCATAAGGCAGTTCTAGTTCCAGGTTTTTAAGGAATCTCCACACTGTTCTCCATAGTGGTTGTACTAGTTTGCACTCCCACCAACAGTGTAAGAGGGTTCCCTTTTCTCCACACCCTCTCCAGCATTTATTGCTTGCAGACCCTTGGATCACAGCCATTCTGACTGGTGTGAAATGGCACCTCATTGTGGTTTTGATTTGCATTTCTCTGATAATGAGTGATGTTGAGCATCTTTTCATGTGTTTGTTAGCCATCTGTATGTCTTCTTTGGAGAAATGTCTATTTAGTTCTTTGGCCCATTTTTTGATTGGGTCATTTATTTTTCTGAAATTGAGCTGCATAAGTTGCTTGTATATTTTTGAGATTAGTTGTCAGTTGCTTCATTTGCTATTATTTTCTTCCATTCAGAAGGCTGTCTTTTCACCTTGCTTATAGTTTCCTTTGTTGTGCAGAAGCTCTTAATTTTAATTAGATCCCATTTGTTTATTTTTGCTTTTATTTCCAGAATTCTGGGAGGTGGATCATAGAGGATCCTGCTGTGATTTATGTCAGAGAGTGTTTTGCCTATGTTCTCCTCTAGGAGTTTTATAGTTTCTGGTCTTACACTTAGATCTTTAATCTATTTTGAACTTATTTTTGTGTGCGGTGTTAGGAAGTGATCTAGTTTCATTCTTTTACAAGTGGTTGACCAGTTTTCCCAGTACCACTTGTTAAAGAGATAGTCTTTAATCCACTGTATATTCTTGCCTCCTTTGTCGAAGATAAGGTGTCCATAGGTGTGTGGATTTATCTCTGGGCTTTCTATTTTGTTCCATTGATCTATATTTCTGTCTTTGTGCCAGTAACCATACTGTCTTGATGACTGTGGCTTTGTAGTAGAGCCTGAAGTCAGGCAGGTTGATTCCTTCAGTTCCATTCTTCTTTCTCAAGATTGCTTTGGCTATTCGAGGTTTTTTGTACTTCCATACAAATTGTGAAATTATTTGTTCTAGCTCTGTGAAAATACTGCTGGTAGCTTTTCTTGCCTGGAGAATCTCAGGGACGGGGAAGCCTCTTGGGCTGCCGTCTATGGGGTCATGCAGAGTCGGACACGACTGAAGCGACTTAGCAGCAGCAGCTTGATAGGGATTGCATTGAATCTGTAGATTGCTTTGGGTAGTATACTCATTTTTACTATATTGATTCTTCGAATCCATGAACATGGTATGTTTCTCCATCTATTAGTGTCCTCCTTGATTTCTTTCATCAGTGTTTTATAGTTTTCTATATATAGGTCTTTGGTTTCTTTAGGTAGATACATTCCCAAGTATTTTATTCTTTTCATTTCAATGGTGAATGGAATTGTTTCCTTAATTTCTTTTTCTGCTTTCTCATTATTAGTGTATAGGAATGCAAGGGATTTCTGTGTGTTGATTTTATATCCTGCAACTTTACTATATTCATTGATTAGCTCTAGTAATTTTCTGGTGGAGTCTCCAGGGTTTCCTATGTAGAGGATCATGTCATCTGCAAACAGTGAGAGTTTTACTTCTTCTTTTCCAATTTTGATTCCTTTTATTTCTTTCTCTGCTCTGATTGCTGTGGCCAAAACTTCCAAAACTGTGTTGAATAGTAGTGGTGGGAGTGGGCACCCTGTCTTGTTCCTGACTTTAGGGGAAATGCTTTCAATTTTTCACCATTGAGAATAATGTTTGCTGTGTGTTTGTCATATATAGCTTATATTATGTTGAGGTATATTCCTTCTATTCCTGCTTTCTGGAGAGTTTTTACCATAAATGGATGTTGAATTTTGTCAAAGGCCTTCTCTGCATCTATTGAGATAATCATATGGCTTTTATTTATCAATTTGTTAATGTGGTGAATTACATTGATTGATTTGCAGATATTGAAGAATCCTTGCATCCCTGGGAGAAAGACCACTTGGTCATGGTGTATGATCTTTTTAATGCCTTGTTGGATTCTGATTGTTAGAATTTTGTTAAGGATTTTTGCATCTATGTTCATCAGTGATATTGGCCTGCAGTTTTCTCTTTTTGTGGCATCTTTGTCAGGTTTTGGTATTAGGGTGATGGTGGCCTCACAGAATGAGTTTGGAAGTTTACCTTCCTCTGCAATTTTCTGGAAGAGTTTGAGGAGGATAGGTGTTAGCTCTTCTCAAAATTTTTGGTAGAATTCAGCTGTGAAGCCGTCTGGACCTGGGCTTTTGTTTGCTGGAGATTTCGGATTACAGTTTCAATTTCCGTGCTTGTGATGGGTCTGTCAAGATTTTCTATTTCTTCCTGGTTCAGTTTTGGAAAGTTGTTCTTTTCTAAGAATCTGTCCATTTCTTCCACGTTGTCCATTTTATTGGCATATAATTGTTGATAGTAGTCTCTTATGATCCTTTGTATTTTTGTGTTGTCTGTTGTGATCTCTCCACTTTCATTTCTAATTTTATTGATTTGATTTTTCTCCCTTTGTTTCTTGATGAGTCTGGCTAACGGTTTGTCAATTTTATTTATCCTTTCAAAGAACCAGCTTTTGGCTTTGTTGATTTTTGCTATGGTCTCTTTTGTTTCTTTTGCAATTATTTCTGCCCTAACTTTTAAGATTTCTTTCCTTCTACTAACCCTGGGGTTCTCCATTTCTTCCTTTTCTAGTTGCTTTAGGTGTAGAGTTAGGTTACTTATTTGACATTTTTCTTGTTTCTTGAGGTATGCCTCTATTGCTATGAACTTTCCCCTTAACACTGCTTTTATAGTGTCCCACAGGCTTTGGGTTGTTGTGTTTTCATTTTCATTCATTTCTATACATATTTTTATTTCTTTTTTGATTTATTCTGTGATTCATTGGTTTTTCAGAAGCATGTTGTTCAGCCTCCATATGTTGGAATTTTTAATAGTTTTTCTCCTGTAATTGAGATCTAATCTTAATGCATTATGGTCAGAAAAGATGCTTGGAATGATTTCAATTTTTTTGAATTTATCAAGGCTAGATTTATGGCTCAGGATGTGATCTATCCTGGAGAAGGTTCCATGAGCACTTGAGAAAAAGGTGAAATTCATTGTTTTAGGGTGAAATGTTCTATAGATATCAATTAGGTCCAACTGGTCTATTGTATCATTTAAAGTTTGTGTTTCTTTGTTAATTTTCTGTTTAGTTGATCTGTCCATAGGTGTGAGTGGGGTATTAAAGTCTCCCACTATTATTGTGTTATTGTTAATTTCCCCTTTCATACTTGTTAGCATTTGTCTTACATATTGTGGTGCTCCTATGTTGGGTGCATAAATATTTATAATTGTTATATCTTCTTCTTGGATTGATCCTTTGATCATTTAGTAGTGGCCTTGTCTCTTTTCACAGCCTTTGTTTTAAAGTCTGTTTTATCTGATATGAGTATTGCTACTCCTGCTTTCTTTTGGTCTCTATTTGCATGGAATGTCTTTTTCCAGCCCTTTACTTTCAGTCTGTATGTGTCCCTTGTTTTGAGGTAGGTCTCTTGTAGACAACATATATAGGGGTCTTGTTTTTGTATCCATTCAGCCAGCCTTTGTCTTTTGGTTGGGGCATTCAACCCATTTACATTTAAGGTAATTATTAAGTATGATCCTGTTGCCATTTACTTTATTGTTTTGGGTTCCGGTTTATACACCCTTTGTGTGTTTCCTGTCTAGAGAATATCCTTTAGCAATTGTTGGAGAGCTGGTTTGGTGGTGCTGAATTCTCTAAGCTTTTGCTTGTCTGTAAAGCTTTTGATTTCTCCTTCATATTTGAATGAGATCCTTGCTGGGTACAGTAATCTGGGCTGCAGGTTATTTTCTTTCATCACTTTAAGTATGTCTTGCCATTCCCTCCTGGCCTGAAGAGTTTCTATTGAAAGGTCAGCTATTATCCTTATGGGAATCCCCTTGTGTGTTATTTGTTGTTTTCCCCTTGCTGCTTTTAATATTTGTTCTTTGTGTTTGATCTTTGTTAATTTGATTAATATGTGTCTTGGGGTGTTTCACCTTGGGTTTATCCTGTTTGGGACTCTGGATTTGTTGGACTTGGGTGATTATTTCCTTCCCCATTTTAGGGAAGTTTTCAACTACTATCTCCTCAAGTATTTTCTCATAGTCTTTCTTTTTGTCTTCTTCTTCTGGGACTCCTATAATTCGAATGTTGGAGCGTTTCATATTGTCCTGGAGGTCTCTGAGATTGTCCTCATTTCTTTTAATCCGTTTTCCTTTTCTCCTCTCTGATTCATTTATTCCTACCGTTCTATCTTCTATTTCACTAATCCTACCTTCTGCCTCCATTATTCTACTATTTGTTGCCTCCAGAGTGTTTCTGATCTCATTTATTGCATTATTCATTATATATTGACTCTTTTTTTATTTCTTCTAGGTCCTTGTTAAACCTTTCTTGCATGTTCTCAATCCTTGTCTCCAGAATATTTATCTGTGATTCCATTTTGATTTCAAGATTTTGGATCATTTTCATTATCATTATTCAGAATCATTTATCAGGTAGATTCCCTATCTCTTCCTCTTTTGTTTTATTTGGTGGGCATTTATCCTGTTCCTTTACCTGCTGGGTATTCCTCTGTCTCTTCATCTTGGTTTTACTATGTTTGGGGTGGCCTTTCTGTATTCTGTCAGTTTGTGGAGTTCTCTTTATTATGGAGTTTCCTCACTGTGGATGGGGTTGTATCAGTGGCTTGTCAAGGTTTCTTGGTTAGGCAAATTTGTGTCAGAGTTCTGGTGGGTGGAGCTGGATTTCTTCAGATGTCAATGGTTTTGGAGTAACTTGAGCTGCCTGTATATTGAAGTTCAGGGGTGTGTTCCTGTGTTGCTGGAGAATTTGTGTGGTATGTCTTACCCTGGAACTTGTTGGCCCTTGGGTGGTGCTTGGTTTCAGTGTAGGTATGGAGGTGTTTGATGAGCTCCTATCAATTAATGTCCCTGGAGTCAGGAGTTCTCTGACGTTCTCAGGATTTGGACTTAAGCCTCCTGCTTCTGGTTTTCAGTTTTATTTTTACAGTAGCTTCAAGACTTCTCCATCTATACAGAACCAATGATAAAACATCTAGGTTAGAAATGAAAAGTTTCTCCACATTGAGGGACACCCAGAGAGTCTCACTGAGTTACATGGAGAAGAGAAGAGGGAGGGGGGAGTTAGAGATGAGTGGAATGAGATGAGGTGGGATCAGAAGAGGAGAGAGCAAGCTAGGCAGTAATCACTTCCTTATGTGTGCTCCACTGTCTGGACCGCTCAGAGATGTTCACGGAGTTATACAGAGAAGAGGAGAGGGAGGAAGGAGACAGAGGTGGCCAGGAGGATAAAAGAGGAAAATGAAAATGAGAGAGACAGATCCAGCCAGTAACCAGTTCCCTACGTGTTCTCTACCATCTGGAACACACAGAGATTCATGGAGTTGGCTAGAGAAGAGAAGGGGGAAGGAGGAGACAGAGGCAACCTGGTGGAGAAAAAAAGAGAGTCCAAAGGAGGAGAGAGTGGTCAAGCCAGTAATCTCACTCTCAAGTAAAAATGGGTACTGAAGATTGGGTTTTTAAAGGTACAGAATTGATAACAAATACCAAAAAGCAAAGATTAAAAATCTAGAGTAGAAGCTGGATTTTCAAAAATACAATATTAAAGAAAAGACGAAGAAGAAAGAAAAAAAAAAGTCACATGAATTATTTTTAAAAAACCTCAACAACCACACAAAAAATATATATGGCGTTTGCTTTAAGAACTTAAAATTTTAAAAAATGTTAAAATAAAATTTAAAAAAAGAAGAAAAAGAAAAGAAGAAAAAAACAAAACAAAACAAAAAGAACGATCATAAAAATAGTAAAGGTAAATCTGGGACTTTTCTCTGGTGTTATTGTGGGCAGTGTGGGGTCAGTTCATTTTCGGATCGTTCCCTGGCTTATATTTCTTAAGATCTATACTTCCAAGGTGGTGCCCTCTGTTTTAGCTTCTTCTGTTTGCTGGTCTCTTCAGTGTCTGTTTTCCGCCCTTACACAAGGGGGACAGCGGTGGACACTTTTTTTTTAGGCTCACTTGTTCAGTCGTGCTGTGGGGAGGGAGGGATGCTGCAAGCAAATAACACTGGCATGTGCTCACAGTGTGTCAGCCCCGCTGGGCCTGTCGCCACTCACAGCACACACCACTCAGGCTCTAGGTTGCTCTGCCAGGAACCATCTGAGGCCAGCCCTAGGCTGCATGCACCTCCCCAGTCTAAGCCACTCAAGCTCAGGCACTCACATAGTCCTCAGAGGTGCAGACTCGGTCGGGCCTGTGTTTTGTGCCCTTCCCAGGTCCGAGCAGCTTGGGAATTTGGCGAGCGTGGTCGCTGCGACTTATCACCTTTCCCATCCCTGCTGCTCAGTTTTCTGGGTGTACAGCTGGCGCCCCTTATTAGCCCCTTATTAGGTGACTGTCCAGAACCCCAAGTATTCTTAGTTAGCAAAGAAGCCTGCTTGCAGTTTGGAAGGTTTTCTAGGGCTTTGATTGACCCCCTTCCAGCCCTTCCAGCTCTGGCTGCCTGTCACCGGAGGGGGATGGTCTGCAGCAGGCTAATTCTATTCTGTCCCTTGTTCTGTGTGCGGTCCTGGTGGTGTCTTATGTTAGAGCTTTTCGAGCAGTAGCTATCCCACAATCTGGTTGGCTAGCCCAAGTTAGTTCGCTCTGGTTATGCTCGGAGCATTCTGGCCCGATTCTTAAAAAGCACTGCAGCCCACACCTCCCTGCCCAGGCCCCGCTTGCTAGTGGCGGATGCAGGTGTCTGCGCTGCTTCTCCGCTGGGGAAGTTACCGTTGGGCTCATAATCTGTTGCCTTTAATTATTTATTTATTTTTCCTCCCTGTTATATTGCCCTCTGTGCTTCTAAGGCTTGCCACAGACTCGGCCATGAGAATGTTTCCTGGTGTTTGGAAACTTCTCTCTTTTTAAGACTCCCTTCCAGGGACAGAGCTCCCTTCCAGGGACAGAGCTCCCTCCCTACCTCTTTTCTTTTTTTTCCATCCTTTATATTTTTCCTACCTGTATTTGAAGACAATGATCTGCTTTTCTGGGTGCCTGATGTCCTCTGCCAGCATTCAGAAGTTGTTTTGTGAAGTTTACTCAGCACTGAAATGTTCTTTTGATGAATTTGTGTGGGAGAAAGTGGTCTCCCCGTCCTATTCCTCGCCATCTTAGGACTGCCCCATATCTTTTATTTTTATTTGTCTTTTATCTTTTATTTTTCCTCCTAATGAAAATGCATTGATTTAAAAAGTATAGCCCATCTGGGGATCCCAAACAAGACTCAAAGGCTTCCCTGGTGGCTCAGATGGTAAAGAATCTGCCTGCAATATGGCAGACCCAGGTTCGATCCCCGTGTCAGGAAGATCCCCTAGAGAAGGGTATGGCTACCCACTCCAGTTTTCTTGACTGGAGAATTCCAAGGACAAAGAGGCTTGGAGGGCTACAGTCCATGGGATTACAAAGAGTCAGACATGACTGAGAGTCTAACACTAGCACACTTAAACAAGATTAAGTTGTCTGCATGTTTATGGCCAGGATACAAAGTCCTCAAAGGATAAACTAAATGTAACCCATCATGACAGTCATTGATTATGGGTTTCAAATCAATCTGATTTTGATATCACTGGAGAGTTTATCTATCTTCAACAGGATTTGGGACTGTTCTGGTCCTTAGAACCATTGGCAGGTAGAAGATTTGTCTCTCTATTTGAAATGTCCTCCTTTGATATGTTAGGATACAGCTTACTTTTGTGAGGAAGCTGAAGACATTCTTCTCTCCCCAAAGCACTAGTAAAGCAAATCAAACAAAAAAAGGAAGAGGAGAATGAAGGCACATTGATTCTCATGGATTTAGGGGGACCGTTTGGTTCAATTAACAAAGAGCTACTCAGGGTTTACTAAGTACAGTCCAGAGACATCCCCTGCCTGAGAGACAAGGGAGAGAATGTTTCCAAAGAGAGGCTGTTAGTGGTACCAGGAGCAATTTATGTCCTCGAGGTAATGCTTCATCAAGTCATGGCTCCACGCTCAGTTTGGGACTCTGACAAGGGAAAAAAACGAAGAATTCTTGAAATTCTCACTTCTGCTATTACATGTTAGATTCTCTTATGAATTACATGTTAGATTCTCTTATGAGGATATTCTATTGCCCCATCCTATACCAAGTTGTTAAGAATGGCATCCAGAGCACATCAGATTCCCTAGAACCCTAAGAGGTCAAAGTGCAGCCTGGGCACAGGTTATTAGAGATCTAGTGTCCCTGGGTTAGTTAGAAACATGGAGATTATTAATCACCATCCCTATTTGACTCTATTTCCAACTCTAAATGACTCTATTTCCTACAGTTCTTGACTTTTCCTCCCTTCTCTAAATTGTTCTCTAAGAGCTAATAGAAACCAGCTTACCAACTAAGTTATGAGAATTTATAAACTATGCTGATATAAGTTTACATTTTGTTATGACCAATCTAGATAGTATATTCAAAAGCAGAGACATTACTTTGCCGACTAAGTTCTGTCTAGTCAAGGCTATGGTTTTTCTTGTGGTCATGTATGGATGTGAGAGTTGGACTGTGAAGAAGGCTGAGCACCAAAGAATTGATGCTTTTGAACTGTGGTGTTGGAGAAGACTCTTGAGAGTCCCTTGGACTACAAGGAGATCCAACCAGTCCATTCTGAAGGAGATCAACCCTGGGATTTCTTTGGAAGGAATGATGCTAAAGCTGAAGCTCCAGTACTTTGGCCACCTCATGTGAAGAGTTGACTCATTGGAAAAGACTTTGATGCTGGGAGGGATTTGGGGCAGGAGGAGAAGGGGACGACAGATGATGAGATGGCTGGATGGCATCACGGACTCGATAGACGTGAGTCTGAGTGAACTCCGGGATTTTGGTGATGGACAGGGAGGCCTGGTGTGCTGCAATTCATGGGGTCACAAAGAGTCAGACACGACTGAGTGACTGAACTGAACTGAATTGAACTGAATACATATTAAAAAATAAATATTCTCATGCACAATATATAATGGGAACTCCCCAGTGACTCAGAATGGATTTTTTAGAATCCACCTGCATTGCATGAGCTTCAGGAAATGCAAGTTTGATCCCTGGGTCAGGAAGATTGGGACTAACAACCCACTCCAGTATTCTCACCTGGAGAATTCCATGGATAGAGGAGCCTGGCAGGATACAGTCCTTGGGACTGCAAAGAGACATGACTGAAGCGACTGAGAATGCATGTAAGCCAACATATAATGATAAACTTTTACCTTTTTAACATAAAGAATTATTTTATAAACCAACATAAATGGAGTATTCTTAATGCATTAAGGACTACAAATCATATATATGTATACATATTTTATATATATATATATATATATATATATATATATATATATATATATATATATTTCTAATACAAGGGATTCCAAGAATTTCCCTATTCATTTTCTTTACTATAAAATAAGGTGCTTAAGTTAAAGTATGCTAGTTGGCTTTTTCTTTAATGACCTTTTCACCATCCTCACAGAACACTGCTGCAGACAGTGATATTTTCATTTACTCTGCAGAATAATTTTGCAGTTCTTTTTTACTACTGTGTAGAAAGAAAGTATTTAAATGAAATATAAGTACAGACATTGAAAATACAGTTTCAAAGGCTCATGTAGGCCATGGCTTCAAATATTCAAAAATCTGCTTCCTCTGTTTCTAGACTTGGTAAAAGTCACCATCATTTTGTCAGCTGTCAAGCTTATAGTCTTAGTCTGAACTTCTTCCTCATATTCAGCATTTTATTGCTGACCAGGTTCTGCTGACTCTATTTCCTACAGTTCTTGACTTTTCCTCCCCTCTCCATCCTCACTGGCAATGACATTTGGAATGGCCTCTTCTAGCTTTACTGCTTCTAGTCTCACCAACTCCTATATAGCCTCCATGACACTACTAGTGAAAAAATATGTGATGTCTCTTCTCTGATCAAAAGTTTCTTCAATGACCGTCCTTTCTCTAAAGACCATGTTTGAAAATCATGGCACAGCACATCAGCTCTTTTGTGATCTTTGTCATCTTTCCAATTGACCCAATCTTGCCCCACATGGTATATCTCAGCCATAACCATACTCAATTTCATGTCATCTTCTTTCAGTTTTTTGGGGGGGTGGGGGGATAACTTGCTCTTTACATAAAATTGTTGTTGTTTAGTTGCCAAGTCATTTCAGACATATTTGCAACTTTGAGGTGGATTGTCAGGCTTCTCTGTCCATGGGATTTTCCAGGCAAAATGATGAAGTGGGTTGTCATTCCCTTCTCTAGGGGATCTTCCTGGTCCAGGGATGGAACTCATGTCTCCTGAGTCTCCTGCATTGGCAGGTGGGTTCTTTACAGCTGAGCCACTGGGGGAGCCTTCTATATAAAATGTCCTCTCATTTAAACTTTGTTCTTAAAAAATAAATTCAAATAACACTTTCTCTATAAAGTTGTCCTTGCCATCGCTGGGGTATGTAATAGTCTTTCTGTTGGTTCCAGAAGCTTTTATGTCATCAAATGAAACATTCAAATCATATTGTAACTTCTAATGCATGAGGAGTTGTTACATTGCTGTGTGTTTTCCCACTCTACTAATGACCCAACAGCTCCCAACAGTTTGCTCTATATAAATAACATAGACCTTCATAAAGCATCACAAAATGATAATCACAGAAGATTATGATCAAGGATAAGGCCATAAAAATCCTGCCATACTCAAATATGAGATAAAGTATTACCTTTACACCCATGGATAACCTCGGATAAATTTCACATAGGAAAAGTATTGTGATGGTAGACGGTAGAATTAAATTAATTTTAAATGGGGAGAAATTAAGGCAAGTTTTCAGATTTAGATGTTAAAAGCATAAAAATCATTTGCTTTTGTTTCTAATAGAGTTCAGTTCTCATATTCAACAATCCAGTATTTTTCATCTACAACATCCTAAACGTAAATGCATGAAGAGACTTCTTGGTAGTATTACAAACTTTTGCTATCTTTCCCTGAATCTCTTGAAAAGAGAAAGTGAAAGTCACTCAGTTGCGACCCCATGGACTATACAGCCCATGGAATTCTCTAGGTCAGAATACTGGAGTGGATAGCCTTTCCCTTCTCCAGGGGATCTTCCCAACCCAGGGATCTAACCCAGGTCTCCCACATTGCAGGCAGATTCTTTACCCAGTTGAGCCATGGTGAATCTCTTGGATCAGCTTCAGAAAGAAACTCTGTACTTATAAAATGGAGCTTATTGATATTCTAATTTGATGATAGTATCAATTGCTTCTTAAAAATAAATTTGGTCTACATTAGTATAACAGGAAAAAAAGAAATCTCCTAAAGTAATTAACTTCATCACCCATCACTGGGATGCTGTTTCCTGACATTGTGTGCTTTGGAAAATGTTATGATTACTCTACACCTAACATGTAATTAGGAACTTTTAGAAACTTATATAGCAACCCTTAAGTACTCGTCCTATCACTTGAATTCCCATTGTATGATAATAAAAGGAACTTATCACCTATTAAGCATTTACTATATGAATGGACTGGGTTAAATTTTTATATACATTTTCATGATCACCCTGTGAACTGTGCATAATTATATTCATTTTACCTCATCTAAATTCAACAGCTACTTAGAGAGAGAATTATACTCAGACATTTTTTTCTGGCTTAAAAATTCCATGCTAACAACCATTCCAAAAATAAAATGCCATTCAAAAACCAATGAAACAATTTTCAATTTAATTTAATATTTTTTGGTATCTTGAGTAGTGCCAGTAGAATCACATCTTATAAGCATTTATTACACTCTTGTGATGTACCAGTCTCAAGTTACATATTTGAGGAAATATAATAATGTATAAAAAATTATAAAGAAAACTACCAGTTAAACAGTCAGTGCTACTTTTACGAAATATAAAGTCATTTCAACTTTTTATTGTATCATATATATGATAGAATATATGTTTCATATTAGTATGTATACATACCTATATTTATATATACATGTGTGTATGGTTTGGGTATGTGTGTGTGTGTGTGTGTGTGTATATATATCTATATCTATATCTATATCTATATCTATATCTATATATATATATATATATGGCTTCCCTTGTAGCTCAGTTGGTAAAGAATCTGCCTGCAGTGCAGGAGACCCAAGTTCAATTCCTGGGTTGGGAAAATCACCTAGAGAAGGAAGTGGCCCATTCCAGTATCCTTACCTGGAAAATCTCACAGACAGAGGAGCCTGGTGGGCTGCAGTCCATGGGTTCGCAAAGAGTCACGCACGACTGAGCAACTAACACTTACTTACATACATATACATATATACATAAATATGTTGGTGTGTGTATATAAGTATGTGTGTGATACATGTATATATTTCTGTATATGTATGTATGTACACTAATATGTAAATTTTAGTGTTGAACTGCCCCATATGTAAATCAAAAGCCTTATGTCATTCTATCTTAAATCTGGAACCTTTCTAAAATTAACTTTTATTAGAGTATAACTTCTGAATAAGGCTACATGTAAAAAGATACTGAGAGATTGATAAATAAATTTTCTTTCTTTCCTCCTTTCTTCCTGTTTCTCTTCCTTCAAAAAAGCTGTCATTGAGTTGATTGTTACACTGCATATTGTAACAACACATAGATAAAAGACATAAAGGACATAGTATGTAATCATCATGGTCTTAGAGAGGAAACAAACAGGTAAAGAAATGATTGTGTATGAAGCATGTATAAACAATAAAAATAATCAAATACACTTAGTTGTGGTGTCAGGAGGTAGAAGGTAGCTGATGGTATGAAGATCAGTGAGTCAAAACTGGGAAGCTGGGGAAGGCTTCATGAGCTATCCTTTTATTTATAGTATATGTTTCTTTCTAAATTTTTAAAACATTTCAAATTGCTTTATTTTGCACTCAAAATTTTTCACTTCTATCATTTCCACTCATTCCCCATAGTTTCAACTCACTTCTCATGGTCTTACAGTTACTTGCTTCACAGCTGAATTCTACCAAAAATTTCGAGAAGAGCTAACACCTATCCTACTCAAACTCTTCCAGAAAATTGCAGAGGAAGGTAAACTTCCAAACTCATTCTATGAGGCCACCATCACCCTAATACCAAAACCAGACAAAGATGACACAAAAAGAGAAAACTGCAGGCCAATATCACTGATGAACATAGATGCAAAAATCCCTAACAAAATTCTAGCAAACACAATACAACAACATATTAAAAAGATCATACATCATGACCAAGTGGGCTTTATCCCAAATGCAAGGATCCTTTAATATCCACAAATCAAACAATGTAATACATCACATTAACTAATTGAAAGATAAAAACCATATGATTATCTCAATAGATGCAGAGAAAGCCTTTGACAAAATTCAACATTCATTTATGATAAAAACCCTCCAGAAGCAGGAATAGAAGGAACATACCTCAACATAATAAAAGCTATATATGACAAACACACAGCAAACATTGTCCTTAATGGTGAAAAATAGAAAGCATGTCCCCTAAAGTCAGGAACAAGACAGGGTGCCCACTCCCACCACTACTATTCAACATAGTTTTGGAAATTTTGGCCACAGCAATCAGAGAAGAAAAAGAAATAAAAAGAATCCAGATTGGAAAGGAAGAAGTAAAACTCTCACTCTTTGCGAATGACATAATCCTCTACACAGAAAACCCTAAAGACTCTAGCAGAAAATTACTAGAGCTAATCAATGAATAAAGTTTCAGGTTATAAAATTAACACACAGAAATCCCTTGCATTCCTATACACTAACAATGAGAAAACAAGAAGAGAAATTAAGGAAACAATTCCATTCACCATTGCAACCAAAAGAATAAAATACTTAGGAATAAATGTACCTAAAGAAATAAAAGATCTATATTTAGAAAACTATAAAACACTGATGAAAGAAATCAGATGATACAAACAGATGGAGAAATATACCATGTTCATGGATTGGAAGAATCAATATAGTGAAAATAAGTATACTACCCAAAGCAATCTATAGATTCAGTGTAATCCCAATCAAGCTACCAACGGTATTTTTCACAGAACTAGAACAAATAATTTCACAATGTGTATGGAAGTACAAAAATCCTCAAACAGCCAAAGCAATCTTGAAAATGAAGAATTGAACCGGGAGAATCAACCTGCCTGACTTCAGGCTATACTACAAAGCTACAGTAATCAAGACAGTACGGTACTGGCACAAAGACAGAAATATAGATCAATGGAACCAAATAGAAAACCCAGAGATAAATCCACACACCTATGGACATGTTATCTTTGACAAAGGAGGCAAGAATATACAATGGAGAAAAGACAACCTCTTTAACAAGTGGTGCTGGGAAAACTGGTCAACCACTTGTAAAAGAATGAAACTAGATCACTTTCTAACACTATACACAAAAATAAATTCAAAATGCATTAAAGATCTAAACCTAAGACCAGACACTATAAAACTCCTAGAGGAAAATATAGGCAAAACACTCTCTAACGTAAATCACAGCAGGATCGTCTATGACCCACCTCCCAGAGTAATGGAAATAAAAGCAAAAATAAACAAATGGGACCTAATTAAACTTAAAAGCTTCTGCACAATGAAGGAAACTATAAACAAAGTGAAAAGACAGCCTTCAGAATGGAAGAAGATAATAAAAAATGAAGCAACTGACAAAGAATTAATCTCAAAAATATACAAGCAACTCCTGCAGCTCAATTCCAGAAAAATAAAAGACCCAAATAAAAAATGGGCCAAAAAACTAAACAGACATTTCTCCAAAGAAGACATACCGATGGCTAACAAACACATGAAAAGATGCTCAAATCACTCATTATCAGAGAAATGCAAATCAAAGCCACAATGAGGTACCATCTCACGCTGGTCAGAATGGCTCCTATCAAAAAATCTACAAACAATAAATGCTGGAGAGGGTGTGGAGAAAAGGGAACCCTCTTACACTGTTGGTGGGAATGCAAACTAGTACAACCACTATGGAGAACAGTGTGGAGATTCCTTAAAAAACTGTAACTAGAACTGCCATATGACCCAGCAACCTCACTGCTGGGCATACACACCAAGGAAACCAGACTTGAAAGAGACACGTGTACCCCAATGTTCATGGTAGCACTGTTTATAATAGCCAGGACATGGAAGCAACCTAGATGTCCATCAGCAGTTGAATGGATAAGAAAGCTGTGGTACATATACACAATGGAGTATTACTCAGCCATTAAAAAGAATACATTTGAATCAGTTCTAATGAGGTGAATGAAACTGGAGCCTATTATACAGAGTGAAGTAAGCCAGAAAGAAAAACACCAGTACAGTATTCTAATGCATATATATGGAATGTAGAAAGATGGTAGTGATAACCCTATATGGGAGACAGCAAAAGAGACACAGATGTATTGAACAGTCTTTTGGACTCTGTGGGAGAAGGTGAGGGTGGGATGATGTGAGAGCATACCATTGAAGCATGTATATTATCATATATGAAACAGATCACCAGTCCAGGTTTGATGCATGAGACAGGGTACTCGGGGCTGGTGCACTAATATGACCCAGAGGGATGGGATGGGGAGGGAGGTGGGAGGAGGGTTCAGGATGGGGAACACATGTACACCCATGGCTGATTCATGTCAATATAGGGTAAAAACCACTACAATATTGTAAAGTAATTGGCCTCCAATTAAAATAAATTAATTTCAAAATAAATAAAAAATTTTAAATTGCTTTATTTCACACTCGGAATCTTTCCTTTCTATCATTTGAACTCATTTCTCATGGTTTCAACTCATTTCTCATGGTCTTACGGTTACAAGTAAACAAGTAAATAAATACATAAATGTAATGATTATTAACTCTTATGATAGGCCCCTTTGATGCAATTATAGGAGATCTAGACTTCTAATTAGGGATAAATTCTAAGACTACAGCATAGGTTTTAGACTTCAAAGTGAGGACAGAAATGTAGCAGAAAGAGCTTAACAAAAAAGATTCACTGGATGAGGACATAAATGAAAGGTTGAACAAAAAATGATAACTATGAAATTACATTGATGATAGAAGTCTCTGGTGGTCTTTCAAAACTGTTTTGACTGCTACACCTACATCTTCAGAAAGCACTCAATTTAATGCAAATTCTCTTGTGAATCAAAACATTGTTTTACTTTGTTTTAGATCTTTCCCTGAATCCTAACTATGTTTACATATTTTTCAGAACATTAATTTTTTTTTATTTTAGACATTTACTACTAAAGAAGTAGAGATATGACAAAAAATTTTACAGTCAAAATTTTTAAAGTCATAATATTTGAAAAGATATATATATATATATATATATATATATATATATATTTGCAAGACTAATGCATGAAAAACTGAACTTTCAAGGACAGTAATTACAGACCATATTTGAAATTAAAAATTAAATCTACTTTTTATTAATCTATAGTATACCTTTGATTGGGCTTTCCCCGTGACTCAGCAGTAAAGAATCTGCCTCCAATGGAAGTTTGATCCCTGGATTGGAATGATCCCCTGGAGGAGGAAATGGCAACCCACTCCAGTATTCTCACCTGGAGAATTACATGTACAAAGGAGCCTGGCAGGCTACTGTCCATAGGGTTGCAGAGTTGGATATGACTGAAGCAACTTCGCATGGGCACACATACTTTTTATTTCTCAGCTTTGATCATATCTCTTTCATAAAATATTTCATGTAAATATTCACTTTGCTTCATTTCATTTTTGATTTGCATTTAAATTTTATCTTTTTTTCCTTCTCTGGTCTCATACACTGTTATGAGTAGTTAATTTTCCCCATTGTCCTAAATTCAGTTTCCAGCACCATTTCCAATAAAAGTATTTGTGATATAAACTTGCAGCTTGATACATTTGGGGTTTTACCAGAAAATGATTCCTACTCTTGTCTACCCTTTCTTGTTGCTGCCATTCCTGGTAGACTTTTAAACTGTGGCTGCAGCTCTCCAGGAGGTTTTAAAAGGCAGCTGTGATATGAATATAACCCCAGCTCATAGATCAGAAAAATTCACCCCATGTTTGCCTTCATTGAGCTCAGAACATGGGACTCTCAGCCTTTTGCTCTAAGGGCAGAGAATCATTGATAAATGAGCTTTTATACCTCATGCAAGAAAAACACATCCAGTTAGATTCACAGAGACAGATATAGCTAAAGCAACATATTAAAAAGTGCCCTGATACTCGGTTCACCCAGTTCTCCCATTTGTAAGGAGCTGACACTACGTTTCTGAACTTTATTTACAACTGTTGGGTCTCAGTAGTTTGCTTATATTAGTGATTATGATTAAAAAAGAAAAAAAAAAAACAGAAATACTAAGTAAGCTATGTAATTTATTTTTCCTTTGGTCCTTCCAGAAATAATAATGTTTGCTTCTTTTCTCAGTGTGAAAGTTTTTATAACACCAATCTGTAAATGTTCACATGAATATAAATCTGACACAGAAATGAAATATATTATTTCCAGAAAGTATTGTGGCAGTCCTCTTTAGCTTCAAAGAATATATCACCACACAAAAAGAAGAACCAAGACCCTCTTTGCGGGTTCAGAAGAATTGAGCCCAGGAAAGGAAAATTTTAGACAGACTTTTTAGACTTATTTAATGAGGCAATTTTGTCCATGTCCATTGACTGTACAGCACCTGTTTCTGTATGGCCAGAGAACAATAAAGCCAAGTATTACTAAGGCTGCATAAGAAGAGGGACAATTTTCTGCAATCAAGAAGGCTGTGGTGAACCATATTGATCTTGGAGAATGCCTGGAGCAGAGTGCCTGGATCAGATAATTTAATGGGGAGCGAAGAGGAAGGCCAGACCTAGACCAGGCTGTAAAGTAAAAGATAGTCTCTGAAAGGTAATATTATCCTTTCATGCCTGATTGTTTTCTCTGACCAGTAGAACTGTCCCCTTACCCCTCAAAGGTTCAAAAACCATTTATTTAGCACCAACTGAGTACGTGTCATTTTTGCAGTGCTATGGAGACTTACAAATTCTTTGTGCAGGTTACAAACACTTATAAGTGAGTTCACTGTCTTTTTTAGTGTAAAAAACAAAAAGCCATAAATTGTAAAATGATAATTGCTATTCAGTCACTAAGGTGTCTGTTTGCGACTCTTTGCAACCTCATGGACTTGAGCCCTTTAGGCTTCCTTGTCTTTCACTATATCCTAGAGTTTGCTCAAACTCATGTCCATTGAGTTGGTCATGCCATCCAACCATCTAAATACTTAACGAAATCCTTGCTGATGCTTTGGGTAAAACCTTGTAATTATATTTGAGATTTTTCTTTCTTTTTTTTCTGGAATGGGTGAATTTAACTCAGATGACCATTATATCTACTACTGTGGGCAAGAATCCCTTAGGAGAAGAAATGGAGTAGCCATCAGAGTCAACAAAAGAGTCTGAAATGCAGTACTTGGGTGCAATCTCAAAAATGACAGAATGACCTCTGTTCATTGCCAAGGCAAACCATTCAATATCACGGTAATCCAAGTCTATGCCCTAACCAGGAATGCTGAAGAAGATGAAGTTGAATGGTTCTATGAAGACCTATAATACCTTCTAGAATTAACACCCAAAAAAGATGTTCTTTTCATTATAGGACACTGCAATGTAAAAGTAGAAAGTCAAGAAATACCTGGAGTAACAGGAAAATTTGGCCCTGGAGAACAGAATGAAACAGGGCAAAGGCTAATAGAGTTTTGCCAAAAGAACGTATTGGTCATAGCAAACACACTCTTCTAACAACCAGTAAACACACTCTTCTAACAACCAAAGACATCACCAGATGTCCAACACTGAAATCAGATTGATTATATTCTTTGCAGCCAAAGGTGGAGAAGCTCTACACAGTCAGCAAAAACAAGACTGGGAGCTGATTGTGGATCAGATCATGAACTCCTTATTGCCAAATTCAGACTTAAATTGATGAAAGTAGGGAAAACCACTAGACCATTCAGGTATGACCTAAATCAAATTCCTTATGATTACACAGTGGAAGTGAGAAATAGATTCAAGGGGTTAGATCTGAAAGACAGACTGCCTGAAGAACTATGGACAGAGGTCTGTGACATTGCACAGGAGACAGGTTTCAAGATCATCCCCAAGAAATAGAAAGGCAAAAAAGCAAAGTGGCTGTCTGAGGAGGCCTTACAAATAGCTGTGAAAACAAGAGAAGAAAAAAGCAAAGGAGAAAAGGAAAGATATACCCATTTGAATGCAGAGTTCCAAAGAATAGCAAAGAGAGATAAGAAAGCCTTCCTCAGTGATCAGTGCAAAGAAATAGAGGAAAACAGAATGGGAAAGACTAGAGCCCTCTTCAAGAAATTAGAGATACCGAAGGAACATTTCCTGCAAAGATAGGCCCAATAAAGGATAGAAATGGTTTGCACTTAACAGAAGTAGAAGATGTCAAGAAGACATAGCAAGAATACACAGAAGAACTATACAAAAAAGATCTTCATGACCCAGATAATCATGATGATGTGATCACTCACCTAGAGCCAGACATCCTGGAATGTGAAGTCAAGTGGGCCTTAGAAAGCATCACTATGGACAAAGCTAGTAGAGGCGATGGAATTCCAGGCAAGCTATTTCAAATCCAAAAGATGATGCTGTGAAAGTGCTGCACTCAATATGACAGCAAGTTTGGAAACCTCAGCAGTGGCCTCGGGACTGGACAAGGTCGGTTTTCATTCCAATCCCAAGGAAAGGAAATGCCAATGAATGTTCAAACTACCACACAGTTGCACTCATCTGACATGCTGGTAAAGTAATGCTTAAAATTCTCCAAGCTAGGCTTCAACAGTACATGAACCATAAAGCTCCAGATGATCAAGTTGGTTTTAGAAAAGGCAGAGAAATCAGAGATCAAATTGCTGACATCAGTTGGATCATCAAAAAAGCAAGAAAGTTCCAGAAAAACATCTACTTTTGCTTTATTGACTAGGCCAAACCCTTTGACTGTGTAGATCACAACAAACTGTAGAAAATTCTTAAAGAGACTAAAATACCAGATCACCTGACCTGCCTCTTGAGAAATCTGTATGCAGGTCAGGGAGCAACAGTTAGAACTGGACATGGAACAAGAGAGTGGTTCCAAATCGAGAAAAGACTATGTCAAGGCTGTATATTGTGACCATGCTTATTTACCCTATATGCAGAGTACATCATGAGAAACGCTGGGCTGGATAAAGCACAAGCTGGAATCAAGATTGCTGGAAGAAATATCAATAACTTCAGATATGCAGATGACACCACCCTTATGGCAGAAAGTGAAGAAGAACTAAAGAGCCTCTTGATGACAGGGAAAGAAGAGAGTGAAAAAGTTGGCTTAAAACTCAACATTCAGAAAACTAAGATCATGGCATTTGGTCCCATCACTTTATGGCAAATAGATGGGGAAACATTGGAAACCATGACAGACTTCATTTTTTTAGGCTCCAAAATCACTGCAGATGATGACTCTAGCCATGATATTAAGAGAACCTTGCTCTTTGGAAGAAAAGTTATGACCAACGTAGACAGCATATTGAAAAGCAGAGACATTACTTTACCAACAATGGTCCATCTAGTCAAGGCTGTGGTTTTTCCAGTAGTCATGTATAGATGTGAGAGTCAGACTCTAAAGAAAGCTGAGCGCTGAAGAATTGATGCTTTTGAACTGTGATGTTGGAGAAGACTCTTGAGAGTCCCTTGGACTGCATGGAGATCCAACCAGTCCATCCTAAAGAAATCAGTCCTGAATATTCTCTAGGAGAACTGATGTTGAAGCTGAAACTTCAATACTTTGGCCACCTGATGTGAAGAACTGATTCATTTAAAAAGACACTGATGCTGGGAAAGATTGAAGGCAGGAGGAGAAGGGCATGACAGAGGATGAGATGGTTGGATGGCATCACTGACTCAATGGACATGAGTTTGGGTAAACTCCATGAGTTGGCAATGGACTGGGAGGCCTGGTGCACTGCAGTGCATGGGGTCACAAATAGTTGGACACTACTGTATGACTGAATTGAGCTGCCTTTCTCTTTCATACCCACATCCAATCCATCAGGAAACCTTTTGGTTCTGTTACAGATTTTCAATCCTGCCATCTTTCAAAATCTCTACCCCTTCCACCTTGGTCCAAGACATTGTCATCCCTCACCTGGATAACAATAGTCTACCAGCTTCCATCATTCTCCTCAGTCTATTTTCATTATATCACTCAGAGTCAGTCTTATACAACATGAGAAAATGGGTCATACCATACCACTATTTCAAACTCTGAAACAATGACCCACTTCATTCAGAGAAAAACCAAAGCTCCTATAATGGCCAACAAAATGATGTAAGTGATGTCAGCCATCCTCTCATTACATACCTAACTTCATCATCTTCTATCAACTTGGCCTCCTTGTTTTGGACATACTTCCACCTTAAAGCCATTGAACTGACTGCACCCCTCCCCACTGAAGAATGTTCTTGTCCCAGACACCCAATAGGTGACTCCCTCAACCTTCTTTCAGTACTAATGGAAACAGCAACATCTCAATAAGGCCATTATTGATGACCTTATTTTGTTGTTGTTTAGTCGCTATGTTATGTGTGAGTCTTTTGCGACCCCATGGACTGTAGCCCACTTGGTTCCTCTGCCCATGGGATTTCCCAGGCAAGAACACTGGAGTGGACTGTTATTTTCTTCTCCAGAGGATCTTCCTGACCCAGTGACTGAACCCATGCCCCCACTTAGCAGGAAGATTCCTTACTGCTTAGCCACCAGGGAAGCCCAATGACCTTATAGAAACTGGAAAATGCTCATCTTGTCTTCGTTTTTCCCACTACTCATTTCCCTGCTCTACTTTGTTTATTTTTATTTTCTCCATAGTATTTATCACTTATTGTCATACTACATAATATTCTTCACTATGTGTATTTCTTCCTGCTGTATTCACAAAGATGTAAACTTAGGGGCACTGATAATATTCCATAGGATTAGAACAATTGCTGACACATACTTCACACGCAATGAAGACTTATTAAAAATAAATACATGTATGAGTAAACGAATGAATGAAAAACAGCTTTTACCAAGTATATACTACATGCCAGGGCTCTGCTATGTGTTTTGCATGTATTATCTTATCTTCTATCATAAAACATTAGGAGCTAGGTATTACTCCAAATGCCGAAGCTGACATTTGGAAAAATGCGTTACTTGCCCAAGGTTACACAGCAGATAAAGAGCAAAGCCAGGATAGAAACTCATGTCCAACTAAAACCTAGGACATTAACCACTGTGATAGTTGAAAATAAACTCTTGCTTCACTACACAATTCTACATAATCCAAAATTCTGTTATGTGTAGGAAAGGATATAAGATTTCTGGACTGGGAGGCTGAAAGTAATTGTCACGAACTATGTTATTCCAGAGTCTAATCCTAAATTAGAAAAGCTTTCAAAAATAAGAAACTGGCTCATATTTTCTATAGAAAGAAAAGCAAAAAAAAAAAAAAGAGGAAATGTGTGAATTTTAATGTGTTATCCTTTCACTTCCTTTCATCATATCATGATTCTCAACTCTCCCCTGAGAATTACTCCTAAGTTTATCTAATGCCTGACCTCTGTTCTTGACCTTTGATTAACACAACACCCAAATCATCTGGTAAATTCAGCATTTTCAAATAAGCTGAAAGTGAAAGTCACTCAGTAATGTCCCACTCTTTGCAACCCCATGGACTATAGTCCATGGAATTCTCCAGGCCAGAATGCTGGAGTGGGTAGCCTTTCCCTTCTCCAGGGTATCTTCCCAACCCAGGGATCAGACCCAGGTCTCAAATTGCAGGCAGATTCTCTACCAGCTGAGCCACAAGGGAAGCCCAAGAATACTGGAGTGGGTAGCCTATCTCTTTACCAACAGATCTTCCCGATCCAGGAATTGAACCAGGGTCTCCTGTGCTGCAGGCAGATTCTTTACCAAATGAGCTACCAGAGAGCTAGGTGACTTTTAAAGATCGTCAAAACTGTTTGTTTGGAAGAATGCAAAGCAGCCAACAAGTGGAACTTCAGCTGTTCTCCGTGGTTCCTCTTGAATTCAGCTTTGATCTCAAGAATCAAAACACTTGGTCTTATCTTGTAATTTCTCTCACTCTAGGAGTCAGCCTATACTTATGTGCACATTATCTTATTTCAGATTCGAATCTATCATCTAGTCTTGACCCATCTATGTCAGACCTGGCACTATTTGTATCTCAGATTCCAAAATTTCTTTGGAGGATGTCTGTATATAATTAAACACACTAATTCACTTTATACACACCATACAGGCAGCTATGAACTAAGTAGACTCTTAATATGCACATTCTGATAAAAATATCCTAGTCTACTCCCTTCCAAGGCACCCTCCACCCACGCCAACACTTTGCTTTCTCATTTGCCTGGTGAGTCATATCAGTGCTGGCAATTTATATTAAATATCTTCAATCCCAATTTCTTGTTTTCTTTTTTGCCACTATTCTGTTAACCTGAATAATCCTTATATTTGCAACTGTTTGCTTCTTATGGTATAAACATGGAGGAATGAATAGCAATCCATTGAGTCCTGGCATTTCAATGCCCTGGACAATATTTTTTTAAATTAAACATTCATCATGCTTTAAAAATATTCCAACAGATTGCTTTACTAAATGGTGCCTTAAACAGCAGTTGTCCCTCTCTTTGTGAGCTCACTGAAGAGATAATATATCCTTTGGGGTCAGGCGATGCTCCATTTTCCCCCCAGTAGAACTTTTAACCGCAAATAACTTTTGTTAAATGGAGTCTCAAATTTCTCTTTAAATCAAAGTTATTATTAAATTAAAGAAAACAAGAGAAGGGTTTTTCATGTGTATGAAGTGTTCACTTTAGCACTTAGTGCAGGATAGCGTATTTAAATGCATAGGATTCCTGATCCTCACTGCCAAAGATCCTTCTGGGCACAAGAGCCTTCAAATAATCAGGACCATGTTAGGCTCAGCACTGTCAGAGCATGATTGGAAGAAAATGCATTACAATTTAAGAAGCACACATTGTCTGCCTTGTTTATAATTTACTTATATTTTTCTGCATTACTTTGAAATCAACTAGGTTAGTTAGGATGGCAGTTCAATTGTAAAGTTCTTATAGCTCTTTCTAAATATATACTTCATCAGTTTATCAGACCACTGATAAATGTCTTTAAATGTGTTTCCATTCCTCATTCGTTATTCTCATGATGGCGATGTACGTATTACCTATTCCAAGAGTCAACAGGCCTCATCTCTGTCTTCACTGAACCTGCTGAAATGTGACATCTTGTGCCTCACGTCAGGTGCCAAGATCATATAACTGGATCATGACACTCTGTCCTTCTGCCCACATCACGCCTCATGAAAGAACACCATTTCCTTCAAATTCATCCGTTAAACTCTTAAAATCACTTTCTTCAATCACTGCTCTACTGTGTGCCTGGGCAAAACCTTAGTAATTCTGGAACTCTTGGAAAATCAGAATCAGCTTTCTACTGCTCTACTTGTCATCTCTTCTCCCAAGACCTCATTTTATTCTCTGGTCCAGTCCTTCTCTGTGGATTTGCCAAAGTCAATCTGCTTGTTGATTTATTGACTTTCTGGAAATCTATCACTCAAGAACCTGCTTGCCTCTGCCTCTTCACATTTTTGCCCAGGCACAAATAGGCTTGGCAATTTGTGGGAATCAAACTTGCTGAGCAGCAAGCAGCCACCAATGTTCAGCTTCCCAAATTTCTGGCATCTAACAGCTCCTCTCCTTAATGTTTACCAAGCAATCACAGTGTTCATGGAAGCTCTATCCAAGCAAGTATGCCTTTGAGGAGTTGAGTCTGCACATCAAAATCACTTCTGAGACTCACATAAACCCAACTGTCAAAGGACAATCAAGAACAAATCTAATGGTTTCAGAATTATCATATTATATTATGCTGAGGAGGCAAAAGGAACTGCCACCCTGTAGAAGTTTGATCTAGTATTACAGAGAACTCTTACTCCTCCCTGTTCCCCACAGTTTCCTGGGAACAATATTGAAATAACACTTCCAGCCCCATTCCCTACACAGCCATGCCTCCCTGAAAGAGAATTGTGACAAGTGGGATTAGGAGAAGGAACTGAACGTATTCAGCTCTGCCACAACGTTTGGTTTAAGATCCAGCTGCCGTAGGAGAGATATGTCCTGTGTTCTTGCTTCCTGTGGAACAAGAGGCATCAGGCATGAACTTGTCATCCAGATACAGAGTTGAAAATGTCTCTTTTTTGATTATACTATTGGAGTTCCACACAGATGAAAATGTGACCAGAAGAATGTGTGTCTATCAGCAGAACCCAATATGCCTTGGGGAAAGTATAGGAAGGCTGACCGTGACCACACATGCAAGCCACATTTTTAATCTAGACTGGTCAGAAATAAAACTGATATTCTTACCTCCATTCATCTGGTTCTTTTGACCAATTTTTCTGTGATTTTATGAGGGGAACCAAGGAGTCTTCTTACTAGTCTCATAGACTCTTAACAGCTAAAGATAACCAATTTACACAGGACTTTTTACCCAAAATGTTGAGTTTCAGTTGACTAGGGCTATGTGAAGTTTAAAGACTTTGATCTGAATATGAATTCTGTCATTTTCTCTGTATAATATTCAGTTCAGTTCAGTTCAGTCTCTCAGTCATGTCTGACTTTTTGTGACCCATGAACTGCAGCACGCCAGGCCTCCTTGTTCATCATCAACTCCCGGAGTTCACTCAAAACCACGTCCATCGAGTCAGTGATGCCATCCAGCCATCTCATCCTCTGTTGTTCCCTTCTCCTCCTGCCCCTAATCCCTCCCAGCATCAGAGTCTTTTCCAATGAGTCAACTCTTCGCATGAGGTAGCCAAAGTATCGGAGTTTCAGCTTCAGCATCAGTCCTTCCAATGAACACCCAGGACTGACCTCCTTTAGAATGGACTGGTTGGATCTCCTTGCAGTCCAAGGGACTCTCAAGAGTCTTCAACACCACAGTTCAAAATCATCAAATTCTTCAGCACTCAGCTTTCTTCACAGTCTAATTCTCACATCCATACATGACCACAGGAAAAACCATAGCCTTAACTAGACGGACCTTTGTTGGTAAAGTAATGTCTCTGCTTTTGAATATGCTATCTAGGTTGGTCACAAGTTTCCTTCCAAGGAGTAAGCGTCTTTTAATTTCATGGCTGCAGTCATCATCTGCAGCGATTTTGGAGCCCAAAAGATAACGTCTGACACTGTTGCCACTATTTCCCATCTATTTCTCATGAAGTGATGGGACCAGAGGCCATGATCTTCGTTTTCTGAATGTTGAGCTTTAAGCCAACTTTTTCGCTCTCCTCTTTCACTTTCATCAAGAGGCTTTTTAGCTCCTCTTCACTTTCTGCCATAAGGGTGGTGTCATCTGCATATCTGAAGTTATTAATATTTCTCCTGGCAATCGTGATTCCAATTTGTGCTTCTTCCAGCCCAGTGTTTCTCATTATGTACTCTGCATATAAGTTAAACAAGCAGGGTAACAATATACAGCCTTGACATACTCCTTTTCCTATTTGGAACCAGTCTGTTGTTCCATGTCCAGTTCTAACTGCTGCTTCCTAACCCATATATAGGTTTCTCAAAAGGCAGGTCAGGTGGTCTGGTATTCCCATCTCTTTCAGAATTTTCCACAGTTTATTGTGATCCACACAGTCAAAGGCTTTGGCATAGTCAATAAAGCAGAAATGGATGTTTTTTTCTGGAACTCTCTTGCTTTTTCCATGATCCAGTGGATGTTGGCAATTTGATCTCTGGTTCCTCTGCCTTTTCTAAAACCAGCTTGAACATCTGGAAGTTCACGGTTCGCGTATTGCTGAAGCCTGGCTTGGAAAATTTTGAGCATTACTTTACTAGTGTGTGAGATGAGTGCAATTGTGCAGTAGTTTGAGCATTCTTTGGCACTGCCTTTCTTTGGGATGGGAATAAAAACTGACCTTTTCCAGTCCTGTGGCCACTGCTGAGTTTTCCAAATTTGCTGGCATATTGAGTGCAGCACTTTCACAGCATCATCTTTCAGGATTCGAAATAGCTCCACTGGAATTCCATCACCTCCACTAGCTTTGTTCATAGTGATGCTTTCTAAGGCCCACTTGACTCCACATTCCAGGATGTCTAACTCTAGGTGAGTGATCACACCATTGTGATTATCTGGGTCATGAAGATCTTTTTTGTACAGTTCTTCCGTGTATTCTTGCCACCTCTTCTGAATATCTTCTGCTTCTGTTAGGGCCAGACCATTTCTGTCCTTTATCGAGCCCACCTTTGCATGATATGTTCCCTTGGTATCTCTAATTTTCTTGAAGAGATCTCTAGTCTTTCCCATTCTGTTCTTTTCCTCTATTTCTTTGCATTGATTGCTGAGGAAGGCTTTTTATCTCTCCTTGCTATTCTTTGGAACTCTGCATTCAGATGTATATATATTTCCTTTTCTCCTTTGCTTTTCACTTCTCTCCTTTTCACAGCTATTTGTAAGGCCTCCCCAGACAGCCACTTTGCTTTTTTGCATTTCTTTTCCATGGGGATGGTCTTGATCCCTGTCTCCTGTACAATGTCACAAACCTCAGTCCATAGTTCTTCAGGCACTCTATCAGATATAGTCCCTTAAATCTATTTCTCACTTCCACTGTATAATCATAAGGGATTTAATTTAGGTCATACCTGAATGCTCCAGTGGTTTTCCCTACTTTCTTCAATTTAAGTCTGAATTTGGCAATAAGGAGTTCATGATCTGAGTGACAGAATGATCTCTGTTCATTTCCAAGGCAAACCATTCAATATCACAGTAATCCAAGTCTATGCCCGAACCAGTAACACTGAAGAAGCTGAAGTTGAACGGTCCTATGAAGACCTATAAGACCTTTTAGAATTAACACTCAAAAAAGATGTCCTTTTCATTATAGGGGACTGGAATGCAAAAGTAGGAAGTCAAGAAACACCTGGAGTAACAGGCAAATTTGGCCTTGGAATAGGAATGAAGCAGGGCAAAAACTAATAGAGTTTTGCCAAGAAATGCACTGGTCATAGCAAACACCCTCTTCCAACAACACAAGAAAAGACTCTACACGTGACCAGATGGTCAACACTGAAATCAGATTGATTATATTCTTTGCAGCCAAAGATGGAAAAGATCTATACAGTCAACAAAAAAACAAGACCAGGAGAAAAGGAGAAAAGACACTGTCGGATCCTAGAAAAGACACTGTCGGGACCATCAAATATTAGCAGATGATTGAAAGGTGTCATATCTTTCTTTACTCAGTGTGCTGCTGAAACAACACATATACAATTTCCTGTTTCTAATATGTTTTTAATGCACCAAATAGGGGAAAAAGTGGGAACAGCAACAGATTTTATTATCCTGTGCTCCAAATTCACTGCTGACAGTAAATGCAGCCATGAAATTAAAAGATGTTTGCTCATTGGAAGAAAAGCTATGACAAACCTAGACAGGGTATTAAAAATCAAAGACATCACTTTGCTGACAAAGGTCCATGCAGTCAAAGCTATGTTTTTTTCAGTAGTAATGAACAGATGTGAGAGCTGAAACGTAAAGAAGGCTGAGAGCCGAAGAACAGATGCTTTCAAATCATGGTTCTGCAGAAGGCTGTTGAGAGTCCCTTGGACTGTAAGGAGATCAAACTAGTCAGTCCTTTACTGGAAGGTCTGATGCTGAAGCTCCAATACTTTGGCCACATGATGCAAAGAGCTGACTCATTAGAAAAGATCCTGTTGCTGGTAGTTCTATTTGCAATTTTTTAAGGAATCTCCACACCGTTCTCCATAGTGGCTGTACTAGTTTGCATTCCCACCAACAGTGTAGGAGGGTTCCCTTTTCTCCACACCCTCTCCAGCATTTATTGCTTGCAGATTTTTGGATCGCAGCCATTCTGACTGGTGTGAAGTGGTACCTCATTGTGGTTTTGATTTGCATTTCTCTAATAATGAGTGATGTTGAGCATCTTTTCATGTGTTTGTTAGCCATCCGTATGTCTTCTTTGGAGAAATGTCTATTTAGTTCTTTGGCCCATTTTTTGATTGGGTCGTTTATTTTTCTGGAATTGAGCTGCATAAGTTGCTTGTATATTTTTGAGATTAGTTGTTTGTCAGTTGCTTCATTTGCTATTATTTTCTCCCATTCAGAAGGCTGTCTTTTCACCTTGCTTATAGTTTCCTTTGTTGTGCAGAAGCTTTTAATTTTAATTAGATCCCATTTGTTTATTTTTGCTTTTATTTCCAGAATTCTGGGAGGTGGATCTTAGAGGATCCTGCTGTGATTTATGTCTGAGAGTGTTTTGCCTATGTTCTCCTCTAGGAGTTTTATAGTTTCTGATCTTACATTTAGATCTTTAATCCATTTTGAGTTTATTTTTGTGTGCGGTGTTAGAAAGTGATCTAGTTTCATTCTTTTACAAGTGGTTGACCAGTTTTCCCAGCACCACTTGTTAAAGAGATTGTCTTTACTCCATTGTATATTCTTGCCTCCTTTGTCAAAGATAAGGTGTCCATATGTGTGTGGATTTATCTCTGGGCTTTCTATTTTGTTCCATTGATCTATATGTCTGTCTTTGTGCCAGTACCATACTGTCTTGATGACTGTGGCTTTGTAGTAGAGCCTGAAGTCAGGCAAGTTGATTCCTCCAGTCCCATTCTTCTTTCTCAAGATTGCTTTGGCTATTCGAGGTTTTTTGTATTTCCATACAAATCTTGAAATTATTTGTTCTAGTTCTGCGAAAAATGTGGCTGGTAGCTTGAGGGAAAGATTGAAGGAAAGAGGAGAAGGGGGTGGCACAGAATGAGGTGGTTAGATAGTATCACCGACTTAATGGACATGAATTTGAACGAACTCCAGGAGACAGTGAAGGGCAGGGAAACCAGGAAGGCTTCAGTCATGGGCTTGCAAAGAGTTGCACATGACTTAGCAACTGAACAACAAGAACAACAATATTTTTAGGGTGTCCACTTTCACCGCTACTATTCAACATCGTTCTGGAAGTTTTGGCCACAGCAATCAGAGCAGAAAAAGAAATAAAAGGAATCTAAATTGGAAAAGAAGAAGTAAAACTCTCACTGTTTGCAGATGACATGATCCTCTACATGGAAAACCCTAAAGACTCCACCAGAAAATTACTAGAGCTAATCAATGAATATAGTAAAGTTGCAGGATATAAAATCAACACACAGAAATCCCTTGCATTCCTATACACTAATAATGAGAAAGTAGAAAAAGAAATTAAGGCAACAATTCCATTCACCATTGCAACGAAAAGAATAAAATACTTAGGAATATATCTACCTAAAGAAACTAAAGACCTATATATAGAAAACTATAAAACTCTGATGAAAGAAATCAAAGAGGACACTAATAGATGGAGAAATATACCATGTTCATGGATTGGAAGAACCAATATAGTGAAAATGAGTATACTACTCAAAGCAATTTACAAATTCAATGCAATCCCTATCAAGCTACCAGCCACATTTTTCACAGAACTAGAACAAATAATTTCAAGATTTGTATGGAAATACAAAAAACCTCGAATAGCCAAAGCAATCTTGAGAAAGAAGAATGGAACTGGAGGAATCAACTTGCCTGACTTCAGGCTCTACTACAAAGCCACAGTCATCAAGACAGTATGGTACTGGCACAAAGACAGACATATAGATCAATGGAACAAAATAGAAAGCCCAGAGATAAATCCACACACATATGGACACCTTATCTTTGACAAAGGAGGCAAGAATATACAATGGAGTAAAGACAATCTCTTTAACAAGTGGTGCTGGGAAAACTGGTCAACCACTTGTAAAAGAATGAAACTAGATCACTTTCTAACACCACACACAAAAATAAACTCAAAATGGATTAAAGATCTAAATGTAAGATCAGAAACTATAAAACTCCTAGAGGAGAACATAGGCAAAACACTCTCAGACATAAATCACAGCAGGATCCTCTAAGATCCACCTCCCAGAATTCTGGAAATAAAAGCAAAAATAAACAAATGGGATCTAATTAAAATTAAAAGCTTCTGCACAACAAAGGAAAATATAAGCAAGGTGAAAAGACAGCCTTCTGAATGGGAGAAAATAATAGCAAATGAAGCAACTGACAAACAACTAATCTCAAAAATATACAAGCAACTTATGCAGCTCAACTCCAGAAAAATAAACGACCCAATCAAAAAATGGGCCAAAGAACTAAATAGACATTTCTCCAAAGAAGACATACGGATGGCTAACAAACACATGAAAAGATGCTCAACATCACTCATTATTAGAGAAATGCAAATCAAAACCACAATGAGGTACCACTTCACACCAGTCAGAATGGCTGCGATCCAAAAATCTGCAAGCAATAAATGCTGGAGAGGGTGTGGAGAAAAGGGAACCCTCCTACACTGTTGGTGGGAATGCAAACTAGTACAGCCACTATGGAGAACAGTGTGGAGATTCCTTAAAAAATTGCAAATAGAACTACCTTATGACCCAGCAATCCCACTTCTGGGCATACACACCGAGGAAACCAGAATTGAAAGAGACACATGTACCCCAATGTTTATCGCAGCACTGTTTATAATAGCCAGGACATGGAAACAACCTAGATGTCCATCAGCAGATGAATGGATAAGAAAGCTGTGGTACATATACACAATGGAGTATTACTCAGCTGTTAAAAAGAATTCATTTGAATCAGTTCTGATGAGATGGATGAAACTGGAGCCGATTATACAGAGTGAAGTAAGCCAGAAAGAAAAACACCAATACAGTATACTAACACATATATATGGAATTTAGGAAGATGGCAATGACGACCCTGTATGCAAGACAGGGAAAGAGACACAGATGTGTATAACGGACTTTTGGACTCAGAGGGAGAGGGAGAGGGTGGGATGATTTGGGAGAATGACATTCTAACATGTATACTATCATGTGAATTGAATCACCAGTCTATGTCTGATGCAGGATACAGCATGCTTGGGGCTGGTGCATGGGGATGACCCAGAAAGATGTTATGGGGAGGGAGGTGGGAGGGGGGTTCATGTTTGGGAATGCATGTAAGAATTAAAGATTTTAAAATTTAAAAAATAAAAAACTAAAAAAAAAAATAAAAAAAAAAATAAAGTAGCTTAGCAGTAAAGAGTCCATCTTCAATGCAGGAGATGTGGACTGGATTCCCAGGTCAGGAAGATCCCCTGGAGAAGGAAATGGTAACCCACCCAGTATTCCTGCCCAGTATTCATACCGTCCATGGGATTGCCAACAGTTGGACATAGCTTAGTGACTAAACAACAACAGCAGTTTTTTAAAAGTTCTGGTAAATTCTGTCATTGTTCAGAATTCTATTGTTTTCAAAAATAATTACTTTAAATATGGAAAGACACCTCACATAGTGATTTTTATTTTGATATTATAATATATTAATAAAATGAGAAATGAGAGCATGTTAGATTTATAGGAGCAGTGGGAGCTCCACTCACATCCCTAAAAATCGAGGGACAGAAAGGAGAATATCCACTGGTGGAAGAAGATTCCCTGCTGTCCTCCTAGTTCCGGGAGCAGCGAAACTAAATAAAATGTCTTCTGGTTCCTTAGGACTCTTGATTCGTTCAGGAACTCCAAAAGTAATAAAGACAACACTCCTTAAAGCTTGAGAAAAGAAACTTAAGATAAAAACAAAACACTATTTGGCATGGTACAGGTTCACTTACATTCCATCCAACAAGAAAAGCATAGTTTGGAAATAGAACCAGGATTTAAAATATGTACATGAAATCATTGTAACAAAACCACAAAACGCTACTAAGTATTGGAATTGTTTCTACAATTTTAATGACTGTAACTGTCTGCTTACAGACACTTAGAGTCATTATTAAGAGAAGAGAAAGTAAAGTCTTAGCAGAATTACATGCAGTAAAGCAATGGTTTGCAAAAGGATAAACGATGATAAAGTTGAAATGGTTTATTCAATTACTAAGCATTTACTGACTGATACTCTCTGCAGGATTTTATTAAGTGATGTGTAGATTAAACAGTTATGATTAGTTCCTATGGTTCAAGAAATTAATAATCTACTCAGGAAGCTAAGACATGTACAGAAAGCACATCTTCCCTATTTAAGCAAAATTAAGCAGTTTGTACCCATTTGCCTATGTCAAAAAACTTTGAGACAACCCTATTTTTCTCCTCTCACTTCATCTTGTCTAACAAGTTATATTTCTATTACCTACAAGACATATCCCAAAACAGATGTTTCTGAAAATGAATAAAGCTGCAATAAATAAGAGAGATGATAAGGGATGGATAATGAATGTAGGGAATGAAAGAATAAAGTATTTCAATAAGTCAGAGAGAAGATAAGTGGCAGGGGGAATATTAAGAATTAGTTCTTTATATATATATTACTATATATATATAAAACAGGTAAATGACAAGGGCCTACTATATAGCACAGGGAACTATACTCAACATCCTGTAATAACCTATAATGGAAAGCAATCTGAAAAAGAATTATCTCTCTATATATGTATGCATACATATGTATATATAACTGAATGTATAACTGAATAAATTTGCTGTACACTTGAAACTAACACAATGTTGTAAACTAAACACGTTAAATGAGTGAAAGTGTTAGTCCCTCACTCATGTCTGATTCTTTGAAACTGCTTGGACTATAGCCACCAAACTCCACTATGCATGGAATTCTCCAGGCAAGAATACTGGAATGGGTAGCCATTCCCTTCTCCAGGGGATCTTCCTGATCCGAGAATTGAACCTGGGTCTCCTGCACTGCAGGTAGATTCTTTATCATCTGAACCACCAGGGAAGCCCCAAGCTTCAATTAAAAAAAAAAAAAAAAAGAATTAGTGGAAACAGCTAATCAATAAGCATCAGTGGACAGCCAGGAGATGGTCATACCTGCAGAGGTCTCTAAACTAAGAAAAGACTTTAGAAACATTTATACACAAGGCCAGATGAACCTGGAAAAAGATGAGACCGCTATAAGGAATGAAAATGTAAGCAAGAAATAGCTCCACACAGTAAAGGAGAAAGAAAAGAGGTCATCAGAGAGAAGAGAGGCAGAAACACACTAACACTAACTAAAAAATATGACTAGATAATGGCCTACTTGAGAATATGTAATGATATAAAACTAATTTAAGGAACAATTTAGCAATGGAAGGCTTAAAGAATAAAATTAACTTTATTATATAGAATTTCCAATGTGTAATAGTTTAGCCTTTCAGCTATAAAGTTAATATTCTGAGAATATTTCAAAAGACATTTAATAAAGATACAAGAACAGTAACAACCCTAAAATGGTTTTAAAAGACATCTATTCAATATAGGCAAGAGTGACAAAAATAAAATTAAACATTATGAAGCTATCAATAATGTACTTTAAAAGTCACTCACTTTAGAATATATAATTTAATTTGTATTAATGACAATTTTGAGCCCATACCTGACATCTAAAATACATCCTTGTAAATAACTCAACTTTTCCAGGACGATTGTAAAGGAAAAATGCATTCATGTACAATGGTTTAAAACTACAATACCCATAGCCAGTAATCTTGTCACATAAAAACTAAAATGAAATGTCTTTATCTCTTGCCAAGGGCTCATAAATAAAATATTTTGTAGATCAAGTGTCACATCAATGCCATATCTTATCCTGTAGATGGCCTGTTATCAGCTCCATGAAATGTTCATTCCTGCACAATTAAGGGGCATGTAAGATGTTTCCCAGGTGGTGCAGTGGTAAAGAATCTGCTTGCCAATGCAGGAGACACAAGAGACAAAGGTTTGATCCCTGGGTCAGGAAGATCCCCTGGATGAGGAATGGCAAACTGCCACAGTATTCTTGCCTAGAAAATTCCATGGATGGAGGAGCCTGGCAGGCTACAGCCCATTGTTACAAAGAGTCAGAAATAGCTGGGCACACAAAATGCCAAAACTTAGAGAAATCTAAGTTCAAATTTGAGTTATACTCTAACAATTTTGTGACCCTGTGGATAAGTCGTAGGTTGCACATGCTGCAGTTTTTCTTACAGATGGGCTCAGTCTGACTACGTTCTTATAAGAATTAAATGAAATGATGTCTGGAAAGTGTACTGTGCTTGACACAGACTAAACACTGAAAAAAAAAAAAGGTAGATTTTAAATGAATAATAGCAATTGTATTCATTTTATCAATTTTCCTGGTGGCTCAGTTGGTAAAGAATCTACCTGCATTGCTGGAGACCTGAGTTCCATCCCTGGGTTGGGACTATCCCCTGGAGGAGGGCATGGCAACCCACTCCAGTATTCTTGCCTGGAGAATCCCATGGACAGAGGAGCCTGGCGGGCTACAGTCCAAACGGTCACGAAGAGTCAGACACGACTGAGAGACTAAGCACACACATACTTCAAGCTATGTGTGGACCGTATTATGTATTCTTAGTTTTATAGCGTTTAAGGGCTTCCCAGGTGGTGCTAATGGTAAAGAACCCACCCGTCAATGCAGGAGA
Organism: Ovis canadensis; assembly: GCF_042477335.2. NCBI lineage: Eukaryota > Metazoa > Chordata > Mammalia > Artiodactyla > Bovidae > Ovis > Ovis canadensis. The sequence goes on from NC_091250.1 coordinate 81,329,085, forward strand.
CATAAGGGATGTGGTTTGATCCCCAGGTTGCGAAGATCCCCTGTAGGAGAGCACAGCAACCTACTCCAATATTCTTGCCTGGAGAATCCCATGGACAGAGGAGACTGGTGGGCTACATTTCAGGGTCACAAAGAGTCTGACAGTACTGAAGCAACTTAGTACCCATGTATACAACAAACTATTACAAACTTCAGAGCTTGAAGCAACATCTATTTAGCAAATACAGCTTGGCACAGCTAGATTCTCTGTCTAGGGCATTCCCTTCTGGATACTCTGGGGAAGGATCAGCTTCCAAATTCATTCAAACTTTTGACCAAATTCAGTTCCTTGCAGCTGTAAAATAAAGCTCCCCATTTCCTGCTGGCTGCCATGCCTCATCTCCTAGAGGTTGTCAACATTCCTTGCTGCATGGCCCTTTCCAGCAGTGAAGAATCTCCTTCACATCAAATTCCTTTTGTATTTCAAATCGCTCCAACTTCTCCATCTCTGACCATCTCTGACCTCTGGAACCAGATTAAAGGGCTCATATGATTACATTCAAAGATGAGATTGTTAAATAGTATCACTGACTCACTGGACATGAATTTGAACAAGCTCCAGTAGATGGTGAAAGACAGGGAAGCTTGATGTGCTGCAGTCCATGGGTTTGCAAAGAGTTAGAAGTGACTGAGCAACTGAACAACAACAACAACATGATTGTGTCAGGCCCTCCCAGATAGTTTCCCTTTATTAAAGCAAAATGCCATATAACAAAACTTAATGATGGGATTGTTGCCTTCATAGTTCCAAGGATTACAAAGGACTTATAAAACACGCAGCAGGAATTGTGGGGACTATCTTAGAATTCTATCTTCCACAGTAGTCGTGTTAACAAGTCTTAAAAACTGGCTATTGTATAACACTTTCAATCATTTAAAAGTTATCTTTTTTAAGGTCTGAAAAAATCATATGTAATTATGATTTGAAGCCTAATAGAAATGCCTTAAGTTATTATGCCATTAATGTTTAACTACATCTACACCCAGGAGATGCAACATATTTAAGGGAGTGTGAATTTTCAAAGAAAAGTCACAAGAAAATAGACTGTAGTTAATTTGTCTACTCATGGTTTCTCAGAAACACTGTATTCCCTTGTTTTGTTTTATACTTCCTCATGTAATCTTGAAAGCTAGCTTTAATGTAATTCCAAAGTGTGACAAAGAATGTCATGCCATTCACAGATTATGACAATCTTCTGCAACAAGCTGGAAAGGCACTCCTCAAAAGGAGACGTTTAATCATAGTTAACCTAGGGTAAGTAGTTAAAGATCACCCAATTCCATGAATTCTGTTAGAAAACAATTACTACTTATTTCTTGTTTTTAAAGGCTCTCCCATTTAAATTAATTATTTCCTAAACTGTAAGCAAATCTCCACATTATAACATATTTGCAAGAATCAAAAGGGAACAGGGAAGTTGGCTGTTGTATAACACATACTTTTATGGGAACATTACACACATAATTTCCTTTGATCTTTCTAACATTCTCAGGAATGTTGGTTATTTTATACCTATTTTACCTATGCAGAAACTGAGGCTCAGAGAAGGTAACTAGTATGTACAAACACCATAGATTTTTCAGACCAGAATATAAACCTAAGCTTATCAGACTTGATAAGTTGCTTTAGTCGTGTCTGACTCTTTGTGACCTTATGGACCATAGCCCACCAGGCTCCTCTGTTCAGGAGATTCTCCAGGCAAGAGTAATACTGGAGTGGGTTGCCATGCCCTAATCCAGGGGATCTTCCAAACCCACGGATCAAACTGGTATCTCTTATGCCTCCTGCATTGGCAAGCAGGTTCTTTATCACTAGCGCCACCTGGGAAGCCCTGGATACACTGTACTGCCTGGTAAAATTAGTGATAGTCGCTCAGTCGTGCCCGACTCTTTGGGACCCCATGGACTGCAGCCCACCAGGCTCCTCTGTCCATGAGATTTTCCAGGCAAGGATACTGGAGTGGGTTGCCATTTCCTTCTCCAGGGGTGGTAAAATTAATATGGGCCAAAAGATAAAAAGGAAAGTACATCTAGGAGAAAGGGTTCTCACATTTTTCAAAGCTGAAGTTTATATGACTGATTGCATTCCTGCATTATTAATTCCACAAATAATCTAAGTGCCAACTTATTATGTATCAAGCAATGCTGAAATGATTTATCTAAACCACATGATCTTCTTCTGTCACTTTCTTTAGTTATTCTTTAGCATAATAAAAGCAAAAGCTGTGATTCACATCAAGTAAGGGGTAAACCCCAGCAGAGAGCCAAAGCTTCTGGCTTCAATTCACCAATGTCCTAAGAGATTGTACGTTGATTGTATAAACAATGTCCTTTCTGCCCTTTTGCATCTGAACCCAGATCCAATCCAAGGTATATGTCAGAGTCAAGGTTGTCCAAGAAATATGATAATGAGACTCCCCTAATCAAATAAATGTGTGGGATTGCCAACCATCCCTCACCTTCCAGAGGCATTTAAACTGGGCCCCCAGAGCAGAGATGTTTTCATTGCAATTCACTGCCTCTGTTGGTTTTGGGGTTCTTGATTCCTGATTTATCAGATAAAGGTTCTGGAGAAACATTCATTGGTCAGAATGCACATTGTATCACAAAATAATTATGTGATGAAGGGCAAATAATTGGTCTCTGGCTCTCATTTTCATAATGAGAGAAAAAAAGTGGAGATCATCAAATTACTACCTGTGGGACTAATAATGAGTATTAAATCATAGGTAAGCTGCTTAGCATATTACCTGGTATATGTTAGATATTATTATTATTGATTCATTACAATTAGGATCATGTTATAATGTTATTAGATAGTCTCTTCAGGACAACTGAACACTTTAAACCACCCATATGAAACTAATGATGGTTTCGCATAATCTCAACATAAAGAAAGAGTCAGTTGCTCAGTTGTGTTCAGCTCTTTGTGACCCCATGGACTGTAGCCTGCCAGGTTACTCTGTCTATGGAATTCTCCAGGCAAGAATTTTGGAATCCCTTCTCCAAGGGATCTTCCTGACCCAGGTAACAAACCTGGGTCTCCTGCATTGTGGGCAAGTGTTCTCATTTTGGGTTACAATTCAGTGCTGAATGCCCTACAGAAAATAAAACCTTGGTTCACAATCATCCCATATACAGTCCCCCCAGTTCAGCAACAGCAAAGGCCACTGAATTAGTCCTTCCACTATATTAAATCCACGCTCATCCTGACAACTCTAATTCTATGTGTTATTGAATTTAAGGTCGAGTACAGCAACTGAACCTATGTATCAATCAATATTGTTTTTGAGAAGAGTGACCCATTTTAAGAAATGCTGGAGGTCAAAACTACTGATATTTAAAGATAAAACTCATTGTTAAATGCCTAAAATGTATACCAGAACCCAAAATAAGGAGCTACCCAAAGTATCGATGTGTCTATGTATTTGTATGTATATGAGCATTGGATTCACATACATAGTCAGTTGGCAATGAATTCCGGGTATTCTGCCAGGCACTGAAGACATAGTAGCAAACTAGAAAGACAAGGCCTCTGTTCCTCTTCAATTTATTTCCACTCTCCCTGGCACAGAGATTGCAGGCTAACACTTCAAAGATGACCTCATTTTAAATCCCTGCAATTCAAGCTCTAGCTTTCCAGCCCAAACAGAGAACCTCTTTATGCCTGGGAGTTGGGGAAGAAGGTTTTGAAGGTATATCAAGTCAATCTGTCAAACCAGCATAACAGTTAACTCATAAACACGCTAAGCATGTTAACCACAAAACATAGATTCTGAATTATATCTTAAAATAAAATATGACCTGTATCACCAAGTGGTGCATATTATCTGTCACTACTAAATATGAGTGACATCTAAGAAATGGGTACTTCTCCTTAAGAATAGTGTCAGTAAGCTGCCAAATATCTCCAATTCTTCTGCTTCTAATTAAATGTTAGAGTTGTATATCTCTGAACCCATGAAGTTAAGCAAGTCTATATGCTTTCCTTTGAGCAAAGAATTAAGATGTGATTTTGTGTCACATCCAGGCAGAAACTTTAAGTGATAATTTGCTCCTGATCACATCTTTTTCTTGTCACAGTGACAAGTAGTATTTTAGATGATGTAGATCCCTCAGCCTAAGAACCTAAGGGAGGATGAAGTAGGACAGCCCAATCTCTACACACCTGTCCCACCACTGGGTCATGAACAAGATAAATAAGAAAGAAACAAAGCATGTTTTGAGTTGAGAGGTGTTACTGCAGCATAAGCTGGTTAATTCAGATTGATACACCCAATAAACAGAACTCCGACACTGTAAACTGAGAGCCAGCTCAGAACAGTGATACACAAAAGCCCTCTTCAAAGTTATTAAGGAATATGCTAGCCAGACTCCTCTGGTGATGGACCAATCTTACTACACACATTCATACTCCCTCTTTAACTAAAAGGTTTCAGGTAAAGAAGTCCTATGAAAGAAAACGGGAAGACTAGAAATCTAAAGACAGATAAGTCAGTACAGCATTTGGGCCACTTGCATCAGAATCAAGAACTGTTGATGAAATGCAGATGTCTGGGCTCAAACCAAAATTCACTGACTATTTGAAGATTTTATAAATTTGTATTTAACAAATTCTCCAAACTGAGTCCTTCAGACCCTTCATGAGAAATCTTGGTTTAGGATCAGGGCCTGAGAACTATTAATATTAGAATTAAAATTGATTGGTCTTTAAAATGAAGAAACATCCCCTAGAAATTGGTATTTCCAACAACTTGTTAAAAATAACTGGAGTATCCAGCAACTCTAATCACAAACACTTCTATAGCAATAATCATATGAAACTCAACCCTTTTTTTTTAAACAAATGATAGTTCAGTTCTTCAGTTGTTATGATGCTAACCCATTCTTTTACCTGCTCTGCCCAAGAAAAGCATTAGAATTTTGGTCCTCTTGTTCTGGTTTCTGGAAGCTATGTTATTCATACTGGAGTTTATGTTCTGGGAAGTGGGGAAAAACACAAAGCCACTGAAGAGTATTAAGCAAAGTGAAAGTGGCTCAGTTGTGTCCAACTCTTTAGGATCCCATGGACTGTAATCCATGGAATTCTCTAGGTCAGAATACTACAATGGGTAGCTTTTCTCTTCTCCAGGGCATCTTCCCAACCCAGGGATAGAATTCAGGTCTTCCACATTGAAGGCAGATTCTTTACCAGCTGAGCCACAAGGGAAGCCCAAGAATACTAGAGTGGGTTGTCTATCCCTTCTCCAGCGGATCTTTCCAACCCAGGAATCAAACCAGGGTCTCCTGCATTGCAGGCAGATTCTTTACCACCTGAGCTATCAGGGAAGCCCTAAAGCCCTAAAGTTAAGCAAAAGAATCACATGATCAAATCTAGTTAAAAAGTAAAAATCTGCCAATATAGCAAATTGGATAAAGCCAGGGTTATACACTGAAGTGTTTTAGAAGACAGCATATCATTTACTTGCCAGGCAGGTAATATGACTGAGTGACATGAGCTGAATGAGATTTCTGGCTATTAATAAATGTAGAAGACATACCTCCTCTAATAGGGGAAGTTGTTACTTAGTTTCAGTTGTTGTCAACAACTCAATTTCTAATTCTGGCATCAGGTATTTTGGCCTAGGATCAGCAAATCTGCCATTTTGAAAGAGAAAGAAATCCATGATTTTATTAGAAATGTCATGATTTTTAAAGATTTTAAGCTAATTATTTCTTTAAAAACAAAATCAAGCTAAGCAATCAGGTTGGTATTTATATATTCACAGACAGCAGGCAGAGACTGAAAGAGAGTAAAGAGAATTTGAAAAATCATTCTGATTTTTAGCTTTCACAGCTTGACAAATGGGGATTACCAATAACCATGCAAGAGAACCACAGGGGAAAAAAAAGCAGTTTCAGGTGGCAAAATTATGAATTTAGTTTTCAGAAGTTTGAGAAATGTATGAAAGGACACAGATCATCACTAGTCTGTTCAACTACTCAACAAATATTATCATTACTGTCTACCTTCTGGAAGTGCCACACTTAGCACCAGGCTAGAACAACAGACAAGGAGTCATAAATCTCTTATTTAGTGAACTTAGAGTCTAATAGGTCAAATGCAGAGTTAGAAAAAGTATGTTGATATGATGCCAAGTATAGTAATGGGTGATTAGTTCAACAGAGATGTATGTGTGTGAGGGAATGGCAGTCACATAGCAATACTAGAAAGTAAGACATCTAAGCTGGAACCTGAAGAAAGGAAAATGCATTCCCAGTAGGTTCAACAGCTTGTTGGGCTAGAGAAAGTGAAATGCATTAAAAAATAAAAACAGAAACAAGGTCAGTGAATCTAAGCCGCTTCATGAAAGATGGCATCAAATAGGGAGTAATGAGACCAGAAAACTGAACAGAGGCCAGAGACTGTAAAGACTGCTACATTAAATGATCTGAACTTGATCCTGAAAGTAGTGAGTGGTCATAAAGAGAGTCATCCGGGCAATAACAAGCAAATTTACATCAGAAAATAGCATTGGGATGAGACAGAATCTACATATAGGTCAATATCTGTGTCTATGGAATTGAATGAAATTCTTGTGGGAAAATCATAAAGTGAAAAGCAGCAAGAGTTAACAGGGCTGACTCTTGGAGAGCACTCACATTCCAAAAGAGAGAATATAAAGAGGGACCAAAGACTGAAACAGATGAAACAGGTGGAGAGACTAAGAATTAGGAAAGAGGAGTGAGTTTCAAGAGCCAGTAGATCAATGATAAACAGAGTAGAGAAGACAAAGAGGGTGAGATTGAAGAGATATGGCCATTTACATCAAATATAGAGAGCATGCCCAGCAATGTTTAGAACACTGGCAAACAAAATTTGGCACACTTATCACTACCTCACTTGTACCAGTCACTTCCTAATCAACCTTGCTCAGCTTTAAGAGAAGCTCTTAGTTGATATTTTCATGCCCTGGAAGTACCTAGTTTTATACAAACTCCTAATTGCTAGCAGTTGAAAGACCAAGCAGCCCTTGTTCTCAGCTGGCCACATTTTTGAGGCCTAGCAGCCTTATTCTGCTAGCTTGTATTCAGGCCCATACTCTGTCTCTCTATTTCCTTACAATGAAGAAAAAATTGGCTTCAGATGTCTGTTCCAAAAACCTTATTTTCTACTCTATTTGACTTGAAACAAGTCACAGAATGATGGAGAGATTCTAGAAGGAAGGGGCACTGCAGGTCATTGACAAGAGTTCCCTTACTTCCTGTTTTGGAAACTGAGGCACAGAGATAATATTGGGCCTTTTATAAAAATAAAGGGCTTTTCACCTATAAACTAGTGTGTTTATGCTCTTGTATACTCCTTTGCCCTCACAGCCTCTTCCAATCAAAACAAAGACCCTTTCCCCTCTTTGCATCTTTAAAATTAAAATACCATTAGTTCTTTAAAAACGTGGATCCTCTGGGTTATAATCTGTTTTCTGTCAAGCACTCTGATACAAACCATAATATTTTTAAAAGGAAATAATACATTTCATCTATTCAAAAAGATTCTGAAGCAGCTTAAATAGAATATAAAATAACTGAAAGAGAAACCTCTATTATTTTTCCATACTTAAGATAGCAAAACATTATTTACTGCAATACTATATTCAGAGTTAGATTAGTTTTACAATCAATTATTTTATAATTTGAATCAGATTGTACAATCTGTTATTTATACTGAATTAACTCACAAGTTCTGTGTCAACAGATTTTTTTCCCCATACACCTAGCTAACTGTAATACCCAACAAATTTTTTGAAACAGAGTTCAAATATCATCATGGCTTTATCACAAATTAGTTTTAAATTTTAAATATAGAGATAGGGATATATTCTTATTTACATAGAGTGTGACAGAATTAGACTATACTGATAATTAGATGTGCTTAGTCGCTCAGTCGTGTCCGATTCTTTGTGATCCTATGGACTGCAGCCAGCCAAGCACCTCTGTCCTTAGGGATTCTCCAGGCAAGAATACTGAAGCAGGTTGCCGTGTCCTTCTCCGGGGGATTTTCCCAACCCAGAGATCTAACCCAGGTTTCCTGCATTGCAGGCAGATTCTTTATCATCTGAGCTACCAGGGAAGATAACTGGATAGAGAAATTGTATTTAACACTATACCTCATATCCACAGACTTTAATGGCCAATCTAGGATCAATATTTACTGGCAATTTTGTATTGACAAATGAATGAATTTATGGCATGAGTAGGAATTAATTAAAAGGAATGAATTTATCTATGATTACATGCTGATAAAAAGTAAGGTTTATCATTGCAAACTTTAGAAACATAATTTATGAAGTCCTAATTGGCAGAGCAAACCAGTAACAGTAATAATAAAAACAATAACAACTGATAAAAACTACCATGATATTCTTCTTTCAACGATGTTTTATTATTTTATTCCAATATGATGGGGCGAAGTTTCTTTTGTTCCAATTAGCATTAAATTCACACTAAGATAAGTCATTTGGGATTATGATATCCTGGGCTGATGTCTTCAGAGAGAAGTATGTAAAGTGTCACACCACCCTCTCTGAGCGAGTGGGGAAAACTGGAAAAAATGACAAGTTGCAAAACAATCCCCTAAAGGGAAAGAATTTGATGAAGAGTCACTTTCTGCCCCACTTACCTTCATATCCACTCACTTAAACATGCACCTGAACACTTTTCCTTATCTGCTGATAGATTTTGCTTAACTTCCCAGCTGTTCCCAGGCAGAAGCAACAGCAGCAGAAGTTGCAGCTGCACCCAAAACTGGTAGCAGTGAGATATCTGAGAGTGAAATGTCTCTTACTAAAAGCTGTCCCCAGAAATGACAAAGACTAGATTGGGTGTGGCAGCAGCTAAGGGAGAGTGGCCAAGGAAGGCACATCAGTGTAACAAGCAGATCCGCATCTACACACAAGTATCTCCAACCTGACTCAGCACCTGAGCCTGACGGGGCTTCTCATCATGTCTGTATTTCACAGACAACAACATAAATCCTTGGTGACCCTCCCTGCTAAGGCTGAGTCAGACTCTCAGGTTGGTGGCAGCCAAAAACAACTCCAAGAGTTCTTCAGATTATCTGGGAGGCTTGAAAGAATGAAAGAATTCTGCTACAGAGATGTCTCCTCACTACTTCACCTGCCTGCTGTTCTCCTTTAAGAATTCAGACACTATTGTTTGGATTTACATGTTTTAAGAATAACAAGTCAAGTTTTAGTATTTACTCTATTTTAAATGGCAGCATACCACAATAGTAGTACTACTGATCATATGATGCAATGTATGGTTTTCTTGCTAGTTCTGTTTGATCTTGTAATTCTGTAATCATTACTAAGGTAAAAGCTACTCAAAACGATAAATGGATACTCAGTTTTAGTTTTCAGTTATCAAGGGATGTTGTTCTCTTAGTAACTAATGCTCTAATGACAACTCCTTTTGAAATAGCTCTACACTCATCCCCATTGCATTACAATATTTTTTATCATGTAAACCCATCCCATTCATTCTCTTAAGATTTTAGAGTTTCTCTTTCTTTAGTAGCTGTTGGATGATTCCTTTGCTATTCTACAATGCACAATCATCAGCCTCACATTTTTTGCTTCAGTGATTATCCTCTCACATGCCCTAGATAACTAATTAAATCTACCTTCCCATATTCCCCTCCATCTAACCTGAACACCAGCCTTACAATTCCATTTCCTTTTAATTAAGACTTTCTTTCTCTTGGTAGCCAAAACTTCAACCTTCCTTGCAAACCTGGCTGGCCTTTTAGCCCACTATTTCCTTTTTTGAGAAATTGGGGAGGTCCTCTATGCACTCAAGCTAACAAAACTGAATTTGTTCCATTTACCTTAATTCTCTGCCTATGGCTGATTTGCTTAATTTTCTTGTAAAAGCTTCATATTATTGAAAAATGTGGACCCTCCAACCCAAATACCTGAGTAGTATTTCAGCATTTTTGCTTCAAAATCCAAAATCTTCTCATGAGAAAATAAGAGTAAATTGGAAGCCTCTCATCATTTTGTAAAACATTTCATGTCATTTGTCTTTCTCCTCCAAACCACTTCTCCAATTTAAGTCTGGAGTTCTCTTCTGTCCGGGAAAGTTTTTCAAACACACATACCATTCTAAAAGCACCAGATCCTTTTATCTTGTTAATGGAAGTCAAATTCCCTCCAAGTACTTAGTAAAATATTTATGTACCACTACGAAACATAATCTAGACAATGGGTTTGGGAATGCACTTAAGAGGTATTTATAATTTTTCTCCTTTCTTCAATCTTCCTTAAATTTGAGGTGTAACTCTATTCCCGTACTCGATAGACAAGATCCAATTGTACTATTCATTATATCATATTCCTCAGATATTCATAGAATTTATGAATTACTAACCATCTCCACAAAATAGCTGAAAATAACAGTATTTTCTTTTTGACATATTTTTTCCTGTGGACCCTATATCAGAAAAAGAAAACCTTACTTTTGCTTTATTATGTTTTAAATCAACTTGGTAATATCCTGACTGAACATTTCCTGTTAAGAATATTGAAATATTTTTATATGGAAGGAGCCACACATACAACTAGGACAACCTTTGTGCTACATTTTGCATTTATTCCCCTAAAAAGGAACCACCATCCTGAATCTTAACAAAGATAATTATAAAAAGAAAGTTCTTATAACAGAGTACTGTATTTTTTAATTTTGTTAAACCAAGAAACCATTTTTTATGTTTTTCATGTGCATGTTTTAAATATCTAAATAAACAAAAAGGAATGCAAAAAATAAAAATTGACATTACTGAATTCATATTAAGATAGAAATGAATTCATACTTTTACATATGCTAATTTGCTTAAAAATTATAATAATAACATGCTGCTGCTAAGTCACTTCAGTCGTGTCTGACTCTGTGCAACCCCATAGACGGCAGCCCACCAAATAGAGAGACATCAAATCTACTCTAAAAGTTATTTAAAATGCAAAAGTCAGTGGAGAATTTGAGGGAATCTCTATGTATCTTATAAATTGATAACCTTAATTTGATGAGCTACTATATGAACTCTTAGATTTAAACATTAATTTTATTATTATTATACTTTACTACTAATCATAAGATCTGTCCCTTGAGGAATGAGGGTATCACAAGTTAAAAGCAAGTTTCTAGAATTCTGTGCTGGGTCAGTAACATTAAAATTCAAAGAAAATTAACTAAATCCTCATAATATTACAACTCCTGTCATTTTTTTTTAATTTCACAGTTCATGTCTACTTGTTAACTGATCTGCAGCTCAAAACATTAGGATAAGGCAGAACAGTTTAAAAAGAAAACTGAGAAACATTCAGAAGCTTCAACTGGAATTAACACTTACTTTTCTACCTCTAGGAAAGCCACTCTTGCCACAAATACCCTCAGCATCCCTGTTACAGACACAGATCTTACTTTTCTGTGGCTATCACAATTCTTAGCTTGACAGCAAATGTATCAGAAGTCTCTCTTCTCTGTATGAGAAGACTTACAGTCCAATAAAGAAAAACATAGGGTGATTATTCAATGCTCTTAAAAAGGAGAGAATAAAGAAACCAACATTAAGAAACTCAAAAAGCATAAAGAGCCAAAATAAGATGTGATATATTTCTGCAAAGATTCGGTCCTGTTTGCCATAGTATTGAACATTTTCAACATTTCCAACAGGACCCAGCAAACTGTTGGCCCTTGGTAAGAAATAATGGAATGAATGAACTACGCCTACAGAGACAGAACTTGGCTAACTCCAGTTGTACAAGTAGAAGTGATTTCTTCTCTATATTTTAATAGCATTTTCTGATAATGGAATATGCGTTTACTGTTTCAAGTTATTTTGAGAATCACACTGAACCTACCTTATCAGCCCTCCAAGGGATTTCAATTTGCTAACATCCGCTGGAGCATCAAAAAAGCAACTATCTACTTCTGCTTTATTGACCATGCCAAAGGCTTTGACTGCATGGACCACAACAAACTGTGGAAAATTCTTAAAGAGATGGGAATATCAGACCACCTGACCTGCCTCCTGAGAAATCTGTATGAAGGTCAAGAAAACAGTTAGAACTGGACATGGAACAACAGACTGGTTCCAAATTGGGAAAGGAGTACATCAAGGCTGTATATTGTCACCCTGCTTATTTAACTTCTATGCAGAGTACATCAGGAGAAACGCTGGGCTGGAAGAAGCACAAGCAGGAATCAGGATTGCTGGGAGAAATATCAATAACCTCAGATATGCAGATGACACCACCCCTATGGCAGAAAGTGAAGAGGAACTAAAAGCCTCTTGATGAAAGTGAAAGAGGAGAGCAAAATTTGGCTTAAAGTTCAACATTCAATAAACGAAGATCATGGCATCTGGTCCCATCACTTCATGGCAAATAGATGAGGAAACAGGAGAGAAACAGTGACAGACTTTATTTTTTGGGGCTCCAAAATCACTGCAGATGGTGACTGCAGCCATGAAATTAAAAGACACTTGCTCCTTGGAAGAAAAGGTATGACCAACCTAGACAGTGTATTAAAAAGCACTGAAACATGTATAATATCATATAAGAAATGAATTGCCAGTCTAGGTTCGATGCAGGATACAGGATGCTTGGGGCTGGTGCACTGGGATGACCGAGAGAGATAGTATGTATGGCAAAACCAATACAGTATTGTAAAGTAAAATAAAGTAAAAAAAAAAAAAAAAAAGAATTTTGAGGAAAATTCCTAGCCTACACAGAAGGAACCCCTCCTCCACTTTGTTTTTTATTAAAGTCCATTAAGGGGAATTTTTTTTTTTTTTTTTTTTTTTTTTTACTGTTGAAGGAAATGTTTCATTAACATGTTACATAAAGTTTCCTTAAGAGTAGGTCATAGGGGTGGGGGTTGAGGGGGGTCAATAACATTGTGTTAATTTTGGCTTTGAGTGTTTTCTCCGTAATTTGTCAGTAAAGGTTACTTTGTCTTCTGGGAAAAAATAAATAAATAAATAAATTAAAAGCAGAGACATTACTTTGCCAACAAAGGTCCATCTAGTCAAGGCTATGGTTTTTCCATTAGTCATGAATGGATGTGAGTGTTGGACTATAAAGAAAGCTGAGCACCAAAGAAGTGATGCTTTCGAACAGTGATGTTGGAGATGACTCGTGAGAATCCCTTGGACACCAAGGAGATCCAAGCAGTCCTTCCTAAAGGAAGTCAGTCCTGAGTATTCACTGGAAGGACTAATGCTAAAGCTGAAACTCCAATATTTTGGCCACCTGATATGAAGAACTGACTCATTTGAAAAGAACCTGATGCTGGGGAAGATTGAAGGTTGGAAGAGAAGGGGACAACAGAGGATGAGATGGTTGGATGGCATCAACAACTCAATGGACAGGAGTTTGAGTAAGCTCAGGGAGTTGGTGATGGACAGAGAAGCCTGGCATGCTGCAGTCCATGGGGTCGCAAAGAGTCAGACACGACTGAGTGACTGAACTGAAGTGAACGGATTTTATCCCCTGGAGATCAACACTACACCTTGTACATCTTTATATCCTGCAGATTGTCTGGCATGTCATAAGTCTTCAACACACGCGTTAGGGAACTAATTTCATTTGTCTCTTTTCACATTAACACACTGAGAAATAATGAACTGCTAACTAGCCAAGCTGTTCACTTGGCCATTTCCACTACCAATATAGATTTCCCAACATGATTGGGCTGTATCAATCAAAAAATAACACCAACACAAATGGATCAGTCATGCCTATGGTCCAATTTATCCACTGTGCATTAAGGGGTGAAAAAGTGAAAAACGCTGATTGCACCTGAGCGTAAAAGCCGGTGAGAAAACAACACATTGAGCAAGGCATACTTGTGCCTGAAAGAACAAAAATAACAATCCCTCAAAATTATGACTAAGGGCAATGCCTTTCTAGCTGCAATGGCTGAAAGAAGCTGCTATTAACCAAAACCATTAAGGGGAAAACAAAGCTTTATTGTTGGTTCAGTAAAACAGAGAAAGTGGTCTCTGGGTCACTCACTTAAGTGATGCTGCCTTAAATTTTGTAGGAGATGCTGTTTGGGAAGAAAGTGCCACCATCCAATCTAACGCAAGCCATTACTGTCATGTACTCACTCAGTCTACCTTTCCTATAAAATAATCACAAGCTATATATATATATATATATACACACACACACATACATATAATTAAAGCAACATGCTGAGAAAGAGTTCTACAGAACCTCATTCTAACCATTTCTGAAGAAACCTGTCTTAGCACCATCCCCTAACAGGGAGTGGGCAAGCAAAACACAGCTTTAGAGTGAGGGTGTACAGATACTCAAAGATGTTTCTTAGTCTGCTTCAAAATATTAAAAAGAATCCAAAAGCCTGCATATTACATTACAATGTGTCTAGTTTAAGTTAGCATAGACAATTTCTATGCAGCAGGGTGAGTACAGGCCCTACCCAAAGCTGAAGAAACTGATTTTGAAAGTCATGTCCACAGTTTCCAGCCTCCCAAACAACATCCTGAAGAACTGAAGCTTTCAAACTGTGATGCTGGAGAAGACTCCTGAGAGTCCCTTGATGAGAAGGAGATCAAACCAGTCAATCCTAAAGGAAGTCAACCCTGAGTATTCACTGGAGAGACTGATGCTGAAGCTGAAGCTCCAATACTTTGGCCACCTGATGTGAAGAGCTGACTCACTGGAAAAGACCCTGATGCTGGGAAAGATTGAAGGCAAGAGGAGAAGGGGCGGCAGAGGAGGAGATGGTCAGATAGCATCACTGACTTAATGGACATGAATTTGAGCAAACTCTGGGAAATAGCGAAGGACAGAGTAGACTGGCATGCTGTCCATAGGGTCATAAAAAGTTAGACATGACTTAGCGAATGAAACCAACAAAACAGCACCCTACTTCAGGGAGCTAGTATCTTTCTATGTTCTGTGTTTCACGCCTCCCACAAAACAATTTTCAGTAAAGAAGAAATGAAAAATAATTTGATTTCTATCATTTATACATTTATCCAAAGCTACTTACACATTTCCCAGGTGGCCCAGACGGTAAAGTATCTGCCTGTAATGTGGGTGGGAGACCTGGGTTTGATCCCTTGGTTGAGAAGATCCCCTGGAGAAAAGCATGGCAACCCATTCCAGTATTCTTGCCTGGAGAATCCCATAAACAGAGGAGCCTAGTGGGCTATAGTCCACGGGGTTGCAAAGAGTCGGACATGACTGACCAACTAACACTTTATTTACACATTTACACACTTAGGTGAAATCATCCCAATTTATTTTCATTTTATCATTCTTGAATTAATCAAACACAATGTCTCCTGTAACTCTGAGCCATACTTAAGTGGGTGGAGAAGATCTGGTGGCAGAGAGTGAAAGAGGCTTTAAAATCATCTTAAGGCTGAGAAGGTTATCCTACTCCAGCAACTCTGGGGGCCTCAGAAGGCTGAGTCAGGACAGAGGGGAGGCTGGATGCTCCACTGCCTGATGCTCTTTCGGAGCATTAGCCCCATCACAGCTGCCGAATGAGGAGATGCTGAACATCATAGTTTTCAAGCGGAGGCCTGATACAAGAAGCTTGCCCTGCCTCCATCTGAGACAAGAACTTCTCAAAGGCTCAATTGTTTCCTGTCTGCCCAGCTTGTCCCCTCCCCACTTTAATTCCAGATCATTTGCAGTGTGCTATCTCCTAATGTCTCCACCATCCTTCTCCCCTTAAGATGCTGTTAAATATCAGGCATGCACTCTGTAGCTGCAACACCCAGAGCTTGTGCCATTCAAGTTCCTGACACATCCCAGCCTAGGATCATGGACCTGCTCTCAGTTTTATGTCCCTAAAGCCATCATCTGCATCATATAGTGAGGTCATTTTATAAATATAATTTTGCTCTTACAGGCAAATTCATTATCATGAACTGATGATGTCTAATTGATACATGTCATGACAACATGGCACAGTTCCTTTTGTGATTGGTTTTGTTTTCAGTTTCTTTTCAAAGTTTTCAAACTTTTCAAAGTTACATATATTAATACAAAGGTATGCTCCAAAATAAAACTAACAGCATAAAAAACAAAAAAATACATCCTTTCTTTAATATTGGGTATATGTGCCACACATTTATCCTTTTTTATAAGTCTCAGTTTTCATAAATTAAGGGAAATACTGATTGATGGCCTCCATTACATTCATACTAGAAGTACAACCAACAATAATAGCAATATCTACAAGTATTGAGTTCCTACTCTGTCAGAAACTCCAAAAAAGTTCACATTAAATTCTTAACAAACCAATAAGTCAGATACATTTTACAAATACAGAAACCAAAGCAAAGGGAGGCTGAGTGAAAAGTTTTGTAGTTAATATAGTGTGGCAACAGAATTCAAATTCAAAGATGTTGCTGTTCAAAGGTACTGATCCTAAACCATTTCTTTACAAAGTAATATCATGCAATGTTGAAATCATACTCTCTCTTAAGTTCTGGAAGAGACCAGATTTTTTTTTGTACTAATTTTTGTCCACTGAATATGTTATGTTTTAGTTTTATAAATCCAAGAGTAGTAAAATGCATAGAAACATCCATCTCTACAGCTGGAGGAAAACTATCCAAGTGTGAAGTTGGAACCTGACACTCAGACCCTAACTGTATAATCTGACATCATGTTCTTCATGGCCTTAGCATAAAGCTTCTTCAAGTTTTTAGAAGACAAAACAAAGCACTAGAGAAAAGATTCTATCTAGACAAGCCCCTTAAAACAGCTTATCAAAATGCAGTTAAGCACATGGTACTCAATCTAGATTTTCCAGACTGAATCTATAATTTAGATGCCAAGCTTTGTCATTTCTAATAGTTGTCACTGTTGAGCACTGTGAATGTTAGCTGTCATAAATATATGAGGCCTGTCTAAACATCCATCTTCTTAGTGACCCTATAAACATGGTCCAAAAAAAAAAAAAATGTTGCTCCTTTGATTCAGCTAACAATTTGAAAGCCTCTTATGGAATGTGAAAACTCATAGGTGGTACCCAAGTTGTTAGCTCCAATGAATAAAATGAAGAAAAAAGGAAAAACTGATTCAGCGGTTAGTTTTAGCTAGTCTGAATATATGGTCTTGATAGATATGTTTCCAGATTTACAGTGAAGTATGGAGAAGGCCATGGCACCCCACTCCAGTACGCTTGCCTGGAAAATCCCATGGATGGAGGAGCCTGGTAGGCTGCAGTCCATGGGGTCGCTAAGGGTCGGACATGACTGAGCGACTTCACTTTCACTTTTCACTTTCATGCATAGGAGAAGGAAATGGCAACCCACTCCAGTGTTCTTGCCTGAAGAATCCCAGGGACGAGGGAGCCTGGTGGGTTGCCGCCTATGGGGTTGCTCAGAGTCGGACACGACTGAAGCGACTTAGCATGCCAACCAAGGGGCTTCCCTGATAGCTCAGTTGGTAAAGGATCCACCTGCAATGCAGGAGACCCCAGTTCAATTCCTGGGACAGGAAGATCCACTGGAGAAGGGATAGGCTACCCAATCCAGTATTCTTGGGCTTCCCTTGTGACTCAGCTGGTAAAGGATCTGCCTGCAATATGGGAGACTTGGGTTCAATCCCTGTGTTGGGAAGATCCCCTGGAGAAGGGAAAGGCTACCCACTCCAGTATTCTAGAGTAGAGAATTCCATGAACTGTATAGTCCATGGAATCACAAAGAGTTGGACACAACTGAGTGACTTTGACGTGAGTCTGAGTGAACTCCGGGAGATGGTGATGGACAGGGAGGCCTGGCGTGCTGCGATTCATGGGGTTGCAAAGAGTTGGACACAACTGAGCGACTGAACTGAACTGAACTGAGTGACTTTCACTTTCACCTTCAAGCCAACCAAGACCTACCAATATTTTCTTCATCTGTTTTCAAGGATACCACCTTCTAAGATGATGTTCTCCTTGAAGAACTCTCCTCTATTATTCCTAACAAAAATAATAGCTATCAATTGTACCCCACATCATATTTTCTTAAAATTTTTAATTTAGTTGAACCATGCCATTATCCTTGTGACATAAATAGGCTAAGTGGAATCTCTTCCTCCAATTTCACAGATGAGTAGAGTAAGTCACAGATGGGATTAATGAAGTCACAGATGGGATTAATGAATCATCCAAAGACACACAGGTGATTCAAAGAAGAATCATAACTACCATAAGGCAAGAGCTGGAAAAACTGGTGTAGTAGTTGTTTCTGTTCAACAAAAAGTGAACCTAATATGCTGATGCTGACAATGAAAGATCAGTAAGGTAAGGAAATATAACTGTGCAGATGATTTTAAGGATAAGGTAAGTTCTATAATTTATTCTTTTCATGAAAGCATACTAAATAAAATTAAAATTCATTCAAGAAATATTTAATTCCACACTTTCTATGTTTCAGGCACTGATATAGATGCTTGAGGACCAGATAACAAAACAGGTTGAAACCCCTACCTTCACTGGCCTGAATTCTAGCAAAAGAGACAAAATAAGCAATTAACATAATGATTCAAAAATTATTTTGTGTATTAATAAATAATAAGAGCCAAATTTAAAAAGGGAAAAAAAGCTGAAACTGAGTAAGAAGGATCAGAATTGCTAGAGGATGAACATGTTGTAGTATTTATTTTATTGGTCAGGGTAGGCGTCATTGAGAAGGTGAGATCAACGGATACCCAAGGCAGAGAAAATAGAGGAAAAGCTCCAAGGAATATGCTAGTGTCTTCATGGAACAGAAAAGATGCCAATGTGACTATAGTAGTCTTAGCAAGAAGGAGAATGGTGTGAGGAGAGGCCAAAATAGGAAGACAGATCATGCAAGGCCTTGGAGGCCATCAGAAGACATTTGTGTATTATTTTGACTGAAGTAGAAACCATTGCAGGATTTTGAGCAGTTGAGTAATGTCTTTGGGCCTACAGGTTAAAGAGGAACCATAGTTCTGTACAACTTAAATGTTTATAGTGCTAGATGTAAATTATACCTAAATAAAACTGGAAGAAGAAAAAGATTAATTAATCTGCCTGCATAAATCTGCCTGCAATGCAAGAGATCCAGGTTTGATCCCTAGGTCAGGAAGATCCCCTAGAGAAGGAAATGGCAACCTACTCCAATATTCTTGCCTGGAAAATTCCATGGACAGAGAAGCCTGGAAGGCTACAGTCTATACAGTCAAAAGAAGTCAGACATGACTGAGCATCTAACATTTCACTTTATAATTGATTATTAAATATTTTAAAATTTTATCATTCAATATATTGTATAACTTTCATCAAGTCCCAAACAGATTTCTCTTTCCTATATACTCATTTACATTTCATTACTAAGGAAATATAATAATAATTGAGTTTAATTATCCAGATTATTCATCAATAGAGATGTTCAGTTTGAAATATTGACTCAAATCCATTCCCCCTTATTATTAATTTCTGGGACATAATGATACAAATAATTTCCCAGAATTTTTTATTTGAAATAACATATGGATGTTCAGGATAATTTTGAACAGAGAGGAAACCACAATAATAACTGAAATTTACAACACTGTATTTACTAAGGTTTCCAAAGCCTTCCAGTTATTATGTATTAACTCTCTACTATAGGCCAATCATGGCTAAATACTTTGCACATATCATTATAATTAATATTCATCAAAAACCCTAATAATAATCATTGTAATCCAATTTTATAGACAACAGATGTGTCCCCAGAGAGATAAAGTACTGAAAGGTCACAGGACTGCTCAGTACCCCAGTTCAGAATTTACCTAAAATCTCCACAGTTTAAAGTTATGTTCTCTTCACCAAACCACACCACCTTCCTGCAGCATGAGGCTCAACATATACCCTCAACATTCCCAACTCAAAGGTCAGCCAGATGTGAGTAATCCCATTTTACAGATGATTAACTGGTCACAGAAAAGTTAATCAAGCAATCAACGTTTATTTTATGGCTACCATATGCAAATCAATATTTAGTTCCTGAGAGTGAAGAGGATTTATGATATAATATCTTGCCTCAATAAGTTTACAATCTTGTTAAGGTAACAAAAGACACATAAAAAGATAATAAATAATCCAAGATAGCACATAATAAGTACCAAATGAGATACAGAGCCAATGACTGCTAAAGAAATTCAGCAGAGAGAAAATTGAATCTGGGTATTTCAATTCAATCAAGAGTGCACTCAAAAGGACCCATGTTGAGGTGGTCATCACAGGAAAAGTTTAGTTCAGCAGAAAGGATGAGGAAGAATGATTCCTCAGAGGAATTATTCCCCAGAAAGAGTTAATATGAGAAAACACCAAGGGTGGGTTAGTCGCTCAGTTGTGTCCAGCTCTCTGTAACCCCATGGACTGTAACCTGCCAGGTCCCTCTGTCCATGAAATTCTCCAGGCAAGAATATTGGAATGGGTTGCCATTTCCTTTTCCAGGGGATCTTCTTGACCCAGGGATGGAACCTGGGTCTCCTGCATAGCAGGTAGATGCTTTACCTTCTGAGCTACCAGGGAAGCCAGCCAAGGGAGAAGATGTGAATGGATTATCAAGAGAAAATGGATAGATGTGTTTGAAGTGCAGGATGCATGAGTGGCAAAGTAAAAATGAAGCCAGAGAAGTAAACTGTAAATATTTTGATTGTCAAAGTAGGAACCTATGGAAGGAGCAAAGGAATTGATTGTGTTTAAATGATAGTACCTGGCATTTGCTTTGGTATACACTTTTATTTCTGTAATCCTTTCAACAAACCTATAATATAGAAGGTAAATATGTCATTGTAAACAGAAGGAGACATTACCTGGCCAAGGATGGTTTTGAGTGTGAAGATGAGCAGGAATTCTAATCTAGATCAATGTGCGTGCAAGGGCTATACTCCTTCCACTTCCCCTTCATCACTGTCTACAGAAAGCAATGGGGAGCTATAAAAGGCATTTGATCGAGAGGGGCTTCCCTGGTTGCTAGCTGGTAAAGAGTCCACCTGCAATGCAGGTGACCCTGGTTCAGTTCCTGAGTTGGGAAGATCCTCTGAAGAAGGGATAGGCTACCCACTCCAGTATTCTTAGGCTTCCCCAGTAGGTAGCTCAGTAGGTAGCTCAGACAGGTAAAGAATCCTCCTGCAATGCAGGATACCTGGGTTCAATCCCTGGGTTGGGAAGATCCCCTGCAGGAGGGCATAGCAACCCACTCCAGTCTTCTGGCCTGGAGAATCCCAATTGACAGAGGAGCCTGGAGGGCTATAGTCCATGGGGTCACAAAGAGTTGGGAGTAACTAAGTAGGCAAGACAGGAGGGTAATATATGAGAAGTATTGACTAACAGAAGACTAATGTGACTGAAATATTAGCACAATGTCAGAGAAGGACTGGGGAAAGAAGTCACCAGGCAAGAAGCTGACAAGCCACTTCGTCTACTGCATTAACCTACAGAATGAGTGACAAGGATTTATATTCAAATGCTGCTAATGGAAGTAAAAAGAATGGAAGAGGTATTTAAAAAGAAATATGAAGAGAGAAATGGCAACACCCATGTCCTTTAACAGGTAGTTTTTATGTTCCAACTATATGCTGATAGTATAAATATTTCTCCTAAAAACTCACAGACAAAATCCAAGATCTAGCTCAAATATTTTAAGTTTTTTTGACAGCACATGATTTATTTAAAAATAATAAAATCTATACCTTGGAAAACATATCTGCCTTAGTGCAATCTACCTCTCAAACCACCATCATGAACTATGACAGCCTCATGCTAGGCACACATCTATTGTACGCATTTGATATTAGCTCCTTGCTATATATATTAACATGGACAGTAATGCCTTATATTCATGGTCATTAGGCATGTCAATTACTAAGGAAATACTTTTTTCTGTTAGTTTTTACTTTTAATAGACTAAATGTATATTAAACAATTGAATTCTCTCTGAGAGACAGAACACACCATACTTCTGACATTATTCCTTCCCAGTACTTCCCTTTTAAAATGCAAGGCACCACTCAGGATTCAAGTCCAAAACTAGTAGCAATTAAATGGCATATTACTTAAAACAACTTGAATCTTTTCCAACTATTCTGACTCCTGGGCAATGAAAATCACACAATTGCCAAATATGTATAGAATTAACCATCTTTTATATTTTCCAAAGACAATATTGACATGGACATCCAGGTATTTAGTCACTACACATCTCTTCAAGCAATTTAAAAAGGCAAAGTTGCCAACCAGGTAATAATCAGGCTAACTATATACATCTATGGTCAGAACAAGCATTCAGCTAATTTGTCTTAATTTTGAATTAGTTATTAAACTGAATATCCTAATCAGTATAACATACATTTGATAAAATGTGTGCATTCACACATCTGCACACATATATGTGTGTATGTATATATACATGTACATATATACATATATATCATATTAGAACTGATGAGTAACAGTATTTTCACCCAGAATTCTTTTAGGAATTACACATCTACCCTATTTACACCTAATATCCTTAGTATCATCCAACTACGCTAAAGGATAATTAAAAATTAACTTATTAGTCAAGCTTAATTTCCGTTACCTGTTTGGAAAAAATAAAACAGATTTGTTTTTCTGAGTTGAGAAAAAACATTTAAATTTGATTTCAAACTGTGCCCCAGGCCAATAACTTAGGTCTATAGCTAAAGTAGATCCAAAATATCTTTGAAAGTTTCAAGAATGCTAAACAGAAGCTGTACCTTAGAAAAGTCATACGCATGTGTAAAGAAATATCATCACAGAATCCTAATATTTGCTAAAATTCAACCCAGACACTCCTTTACATTTTTATGTTTCTCATTTCTACACATCTATACCAATGTGAAAATAGGCATCTGCAAAATTCAGTGAAGGAAATCAAAGATACTGAGCAAGCATATCTGTCCAACAATGTCACACTTTCACATACTATACTCTAAGTTTGAAAAACTTAGCTGTTATCAATAAACTAACTTAAAAACTATTCATGCACAAAGTCTGGGTTCTATATGACTTCAGGTATTCTGTAAAAGCTATGTTAAATACATTTTGTCTGTATAAAAGTAATCAGAGATAGTTATTTCATATACCCTATTTTCTATTATCTGTGTTTTTTCAATACATAACAGTGGCATTCATGTATCAAATGTATTAAAATATAAATACTACCTTTAACTTTTAAAGGCATTACTTTGTGTTTAAGAAAAGGAAAACTATTTTTACCTCCCAGTCCTGGTCTAAGCCGATTATCGTAACCATCCAGAAGTCTGTCTAGAATTCTTGTAAAGATGGTAATGTTATTTTTAGCCTCATCTTCTTGGATGTTAGCCAGCACCAACCTAAACAGATAATTTTACAAGCTGATATATATATACATATGTGTGTTTTGCAAGTGCCAACATGCTCTTCTTCCTTGATTTGAATTTTAAGGCTCCTTAAGCTATTCGTGCCACCCATATACTCCTTTTTTTTTTCAGTTCTATAAATACCAGTGTGTCAATGAGGAAGGTAAACAGTCTGTTGTAAATGGGTAATAAATACTAGATTATCAAAAGTGTGAAATCAAAATTATTTCAGATTCCTACCACTCAGCATATTGGTAGAACTATTCATTTCTTTCTAAAATCCATTCCCTAGGATACATTATGACTGAAGATGATCACATGCAGACAGTATTAGCAATGCTATTCTGCATTTAGAAAGGTACAAAAGCCAAAGGGATTCCTGAAATAACTCTTCAGGGGTCTGAATATTAATTGGAAAATAAATCACCTCCTTGGAAGCACAAAATTTCTCTATCTTCCTCAGAAATGTCTTTTCTTTTCATGTCTTTTTCTCTTTTAAAGCAAGATGATTTTCTAACTTTGGGTATACCTCCACCCAATGGCCAAGTGCAATATAGACATCAGGGAAACTCCACTGGCTGTGTTCCAGGCTCCAGTGTAGCCAAGGAGGTGGAGGTGGGCTCTGAAAGGATCAGCAGAGCACACAAGAGCTGCAGATAGCCTTGGAGGAGTACCCCTCCGACTGACTGGCATCTATGGAGAGCGAGTAACAGAGGTCATCCAAAGATTAACATGCCCAGCTACTTCGTGTGTGTGTGTGCGCGCGTGCCTGTGTGTGTGTGTATGTGTGTGAGTGATATAAATTTGCAGAAAGAATAAATGGTCTTAAAATACCACCGGAAGAGGGTTAGAAGCAGTGGTTTTCTCCATTATTTCTCCAACAGAAAGCCAGAGACCTGATTTTGTGACATCCAGCAATTTGGTGCAGTAGCAACTGGATGTATAAAACAGAATGTCCGTTTTCACTGCCATTTTTTTCCCCTCAGAATGATTCAGAGATTTAAATTACTGGTCCAAAAAAAGAATCATTTATATAATAGAATAAAATACTGGCATGAGCATTACTGGTCAAATATAGAACAGAAAATTAGTAGAAGAAAAATATGGTTAAGTTCTGAGGATTTTCAGTGATTATTAACTGACCACGGTTTGTTCACTCCTTTAAAATCAAAGAATATATGTAATTGCATTCTGATCAAGGTGCATTGTCCAAAATATCATTGACAGAATTCATTTGCATTTAAATGATTGTACAACTAGTAGCTAAAAATAGTCTAAATACATGAACAAATTAGTAGCAAACTTCAAACAAATATTCTCTTCAGAGAAAATATTAAAATTGTGGTATGAAGAAACATTTTTATATTATATAAGCAAATTATTTCATACATTGAGCCTCAAAAGTTTCTATATTGCCTTAAACTAATCTTAATTAAAACTAGTCACTAAGATAATCATAAAGTTCCACTTAGGGATTTTCACTGGAATGTGTTTTTTAATTAATGTCACATTTTCTTTCTAAAGTCAATATTAAGATATTAAATGAGGAGCTATTTTACAAATAAAAATACACCTTCATAAAGAAATTTCTTCTCAAGTCTAAAAAATATTTTCATTCTTTAACAATTACTGAGACAGGAAAATTAAAATTTAAAAGGGAAATAAAAGTATTATAAAATCATAAATACTAATTTTTTAAGGAATTGTTACATAGACATTCATAAGAATCTTAGATTTTATTAACTACTCTGGTATGTTGAAAACCATATCCTAAATTTAGGCACTAAATAGAAGATGCCCACTGATGATAAAAATCAGAAAAGACAGCAATTAAGATGAAGTTGTTGAAAACAACAGAAATTAAAATTTATATTTGTAGAATATAGGCAAAACAGAATTTGTTACATTTTCAAAGTAATACTGTTTATGGCAGAACCATCTCAGGAATAAAAGATTTCTAAATCAGTAACAGAAAAGTTATTAATAAATCAAGGTTTTGTTTTATTGCTTGTGATTGTGAAGTTGTATACTACCTCCACCTAGAGGTTTCAGATTCACACATCATTTAGTTTTCTATGTTGACTAAAAGATCCGAGACCATTTAAGCAAAAAAGGAAAAGAGAGAAAGAAAAAGATTAAGTTACCACAAATCATTTAGGTTGTGCTTTTCTGTTTGGCTTAAAGGAAAATTGATGGCCTCTTTATTGAATTGTGGTGTTATTACTATCACATATAACAATCACTTCAATTATTTGCAAAAATATGCCATCCAAAGAGTATTCTTTCCTTCTGTGATTTTTTTAAAGAAAATGTTGTATTCACGTTTGTATTTTATCGCTGCAAACAAGAAGCAGCAAACTTTTAATAGTCTTTGCCACTTTACAGTTCCGTTTCCTGGTACTACCTTTTTCATTAGAAATGGTCCTTCAAAATACTTCAGCTCCTCATAAGCCACCTCTGTCTGCATTGATGGCATTCAGGAAACACACCTTTACCCTGAATTTAAAATGGCAAAACAGTAAATAACTGTCTCACCTGGCTGGGTCCCACGCCAAGAAAACAAAAAGCAGCAACTGCATATTGGAGCTGTTCAGTTTCGTCTTCATCGCCACTCTTTGTATAATCATGGAAGAAAAACAAAATACACTTAAAATTACATTCAGTCATGCCATCCAAATAGCCCAAAAGAATGTCATTTCATCTGGGAACTGGAGTTAAAGCAATAGAGATGATTCCAGTGGAGTGTGTATGGGATGTGATGATGATTGAAGGACGTTTGTTTGTTTGTTTGTTTTTCCCCCACTTGCTTTTTTTCTCTTGACAGAAAGATGACCAAATAATCAGACTTTGCTCTGCCAGGAACTTCCCCCAGCCCCATCGTCAGCAAACGCTGTTTTGTGGTCACACACGTAAAAAGAATACACGGGACCCTGCACTGACATATGAGCTAGAGAAAATAATGGGTAGGAGAGGAGAGTGTAAAGGGGGAGGAGAGACGGGTACTTCCTGCCACAATCCCCCAACCAAGACCACCCCCGCATTCACCAAGAGAAAAGCAAGGGACAGCCAGCCCACTTTTTTCGATTATTATTCTTTCATTACAGTGAACTGCAGTTCTCACGACTTCACTACTTGACTCCCTTTCAAATAAAAATCGAATAAAAACACCTCCCTCCCTGCCCATTCACGGTTGTCCAAGACCACATCTTGGAGGCAGCCGGGTTCGGATTAACTGCTGCGAAACGACGCGTTTGACAGCTGCTCCGGAGCCGAGGACCACAGCCGAGCCGGAGCGTGAGGCTCCGAGATCCAACCGAGGCAGGCGGGCAGCGGCGATCACGGTGTGCAAAGTTGAAGACTATAAAAGAGCCAGGCTAACGAGCCGGGCGGCTCCGATCTTATTAGAGTTGCAAATAGGCTTCTCGTGAGGAGTATCGACATTATTTTTTTAAATATGCTGGGGCGGAGGGGGCGACCTGAACCTCTTCGGTTTCCAGGGAACATCGGAGAGTGGAGGGAGGGGAGATGAGCCAGGCACGGGAAGCCAAAGGTAAACGGGGAGGCAAAGATCCCTATTGGGACCCGCGTGTGCGACCTTACCTGAAATGGCAAGCAGAACTGGTGTTTTCCTCCCTTTGCCCTGATCTTGAAGAGATAGGAAACTTGAGAGAGAGACTGACTGCAGCAACCCGGCGAGCCGGGAACGATGGGCTGGTGGGAGCAGGAGAGCGCGAGGTGCGGCGGCGGCGGCGCGAGGAGTAGAAGGAGGCGAAGGCGTCCGTAGTGGCGGTGATGGGCGGAGGAGAAGGAAGAGGAGGAGGGGGAAGCGTTGGCAGGGGCGGGCGGGGTAGGGGGAGACGCTAGCAGAGGCGCGGTGCGCGCAGGCAGCGGCGGGCACGAGCCCCACGCCTAGAGGAGGAGGAGCCAGGCCCCGGAGGAGGGCTAACGAGTTTCCCGGGAAAGCAGGGACCCCCGCCCCCCAGCCTCTCCCAGATAGCGGGGAGCCGCGGCCGCCCGCCGGGCACCTGCCGCGGCACAGCCCCAGGCGGCGGCTAGCGCCGGGGTGCGCCCGGAGCACCGCTCCCCGCGCCCACGCCGCGCTGGAGTAGCGGAGCCCACGCGCCGCCCAGCACTGCGCCCCGCGGCCGCCCTCCGGGGCTCCCTGGAGGCCCCGAGGTTCCAGGTGGGGGGATGCCGGCGGGTATTGGTACGGCGTCAGGGTCCCCGTGTGTCTGGACTGGCCCTAGATCCCCGCGGCCTCGCCCTGCCGCCCGCCCCACAACGTGCCCTGGCTCTGGAGCGACGTGTCTGTCTAGGAGAGGTCGGGCTCCCGCTGGAGGGCGAGGGGGCTCTTCACGCCTGGACTTGGCCATCAGCGCATCCACGCCGGACCAAGTTCAAGGCAGGTTGCTTGGAATCAGACAGCAGGAAGTTTCTTTGATTTCCCCGAGCCCCCTTGATGTACCACTCATTCCTTCACAGTCCTGCCATCAGGACCAATTTCCCTTCAAATCTCTGAGGGCCGGAGATTTCCCTGGAGCTGGTCTGTCAAGTCCATTTACCCGTTATTGAGAGACTCGCTCACTCTCAGTGGTTCTTTTACCCCAATATCTTCTCACAATCGTCCTCCCCACCTGGTGATCAAGCTCAATCAACAACTCTGAAAGAAGTTTACGTCCTTCCCACCCCACCCACCTCCACCCCCAGCAAAAAAAAGAGAGAGAGAGAGAGAGAGAGAGAGAGAGAGAGAGAGAGAGAGAGAGAGAGAGAGAGAAAGAGAGAGACCGGCGACCTGCTGTGCTTTTGCTACTTCTGTAAATTCTTTCTTCAGTGGAGGAAAGAGGACGGGTTTTAAGGTTTTCACACCCTTTAAGGGTTCCTGCTGGCTACAGACCTGCTGTAATTTCAGTCCCATCGTATGGTTTCAGCACTGTGTGAGCCTCATTTCTTTTTACCTTACAGTATCTGAGGCTATCGAATTCAAAGGTGCAACTTGAACAACAAAAGAGACATGTTCCTCTTTGTACTGCACGTCAAGACAGAATATTATATACACCCTACTAAGGCAAAGCAGAGAGGGTGTTCGTCTTTTCGTGAAGTTTTTATAAATGTTAGACATTTTAAAAGGAAAAAAATATGTTGATATGTTGTTATGTTGATAAATATGTTGATATGTTTCTGTCCTTTTGCATTCAGAGTCTGTATATGCCAAACACTTCAATAGTTAGCTATGAACCCAAAATTCAAGTGGATTTCCTAGATGGTGCGGTTTTCCTAACAACAGGCACTTCTACAGAAAATTTTAGCTTTGCTTTGAAGATTATGTGAGGAGAGTAAAACCTTTACATTGTAAATATTTCAAGCTGTTCTTTTTAACCTATTAATCACCACTTTCTGAATGACCATTTAATAAGCTACAGCCTAAACAAACATTTGCTCTAGTTAGCTGCCTCTGTGAAGAATGGAACACCACCCAGCTTTCTCGCCCATCATTAATATTCCCTTCCTGACTTGCTCATTGTAGAGTCTAATTGAAATTCACAAAGATAAAAAGCATGCCATTTAAAACCTTGCAACTAGGGAATCCAAACATCTAGTTGATCTGAACACTTCATTTCTTACTGTATTTTCCTATTTTTCATTTCTATGAGTCAATCTTCATTAAAATCTATCACTTTACCATTAATATTACTACTAAATTGTTTATATTTTAATAATGGAAGTTGAACAGCCCATGGTTTCTTTCCAACTTTAACTGATTGCTGCACTACAAAATTTCTCTTTCATGGACATAGAATTTTTGTAAATATCTTCATAAGTTATTTTCCTACTTACCACTATAGTCTTTTCCTTGGATGCTAATGATGAATTATGGATTTTAACATTGTTTTAACTCAAAATTTGTGTTTATTGAAATTTGTTCTAAAAAATAACCTTTACCAAATATCCTTGGTAAATTTGTAATCTCATTGCCATAAATACCCATTAATGTGGAAGTTCACAGAGTTCAAGCTGTTTAGGATAATTTTCACCATTTGCTTTAAAAAGAAAAAAAAACACTGTATGCTACATCAGTCAATAGAATTGGATTTACACTTACTTGAGAGAGACTCAGGAAAAGCTAGATTCAAAAAATTCATTATAAAACCATGATTTTTAGTTCTTCCCCACAAAATGCTTTGCAATTTTATTGAAGCCGAATAGCTATGATTTAAAGGAACTGAAAATCAGAAAAGCTGATTGCAAGCAGCAGACCTCTACTTTTATTGTTATATCTACATTGATATTTCACGGTGTTACTATTTCAGCCAAATTTCTTCTAGGATTGTCCAGCTTCCACAAATATCTGACAAACCCAGCCTGATAGCTTTCTTTCCTCTCTGTGATGGAGTGAAGTGCATTGCCCATGATTCAAGAGGCAGCCTGGATAGGTCATGACTAAGCTCTTCCTGCCCACTCCTTGAGGAGCAGGTCCTAAGGCAACCAGCCTTGCAGAAGTGTCAACTGATTGGTAGCCAGTAAATCCATCCCTGCCCAGGCTAAGGCTGTGCCAGACCTTCTCTTTGAATGTGTTTGAATTACTCTCCCACCAAATGGATTTAGGGGGTCACTTCTTATAGAGTTCCCATCCCTAAGAATCCAATCCCTAAGGAGATTTCCACAGAAAAAAGAAAATGAATAATTGGGAGATCATGGTGTCTGAATTTGTTTCCAGATATCTCACAATATTGTACAGTTTTAAAATTCATTTAAAATTTAAAATTCACAAAACTGTTCATGTTTTTTAGCAGATATTTTGTAGAGCTTCCTTTTTTAGGACTCAGCTATATTGAGACTTGGCACTACTGCTCCAGGGAACTACTACTCCATAATCTATATATAGGGGACATCATGAATATTTAAATTCTATACCATAATGTGTGTGTGTATATATATATATGTATACATAATACATGTGCATATATATGATGCATACATATATGCATACAAATATACAGATATCTATCTGTAGAAAGATACCTGAATTAATAAAATAAGCATAAGGATTTTAATGAGAATAGCATTTATATAATACATTTCCACAAAATGCTTTCAGTCTCACGACCACATGATTTGATCTTAGTGATTTTTGAAGAGAAGGACCAGAAGTACTTCAACAAGAATAGCATCTCACCATATTTACAAATTTTAAAATAACAGCATGTATTTCATATAATAAATTTATATACATTTACATTCGTATGTGAGTCATTCATTCAAATGAGAATATGTATTTGTGAAAGTTGGGAACTAAAGAACTAATAGAATTAAATACTATTCTGTACTTTTCCCCAGAATACTTTACTATTGATTTCAGAGTGTGCTGTCTGTTCTCACATATTCACCACATTATCATTCAAAAAAAAAAAAGATTCAAATACTCATTTGGTAATTCTCAAGTGAAAATTATGTCTTGGTCAAGCTCCATTTTCCCTGTAAGTTGAATTTATATAGATGGTTTTAACATGTCCAGTAGACTCCAAGAATTTGCAAGAAGAGACAGCTGGAAAGTGGGAGTAACTAGCCTTCTAAACAAATAATTCCAAGACTACTCTGTTACATTAATGTATCTAGGTCACATTTCATTAGAGCTAAATATATCACATATACTAGCTAAGATAAACTAAGCACATTACCTTCTTCAAACAGAGTAATTCCATGTTTATTAAATAATTTTACAAATTTTCTTCCAACTTGCAAATCAAACATATCAGGCATTCAAGATATCCTAGTGATTTCTATGATTTTAAAATCTAACTACTGACATCAGACACATATGCAGAGTAATTTGCAAGGAAATTCTTTTGCTATCTCTTTGTAAAATTACAGATAGAATTAACTTTCACGGTATTCAACTGCTTCCTAAAACAAAGGAAATGTTCCAGTAATGCAAGCCAAAAACTCCCTCATTGGAAAATATACTGGGCAGTTCACTGAAGGATAAACTGCTACATGATTTCCAGCTTTTGCCTGGGAGGCATGTTCCCTAAATAATAATCATTGTAATGAAAATAAAAGTAAACCTATAATGTCTTCATTAATACAAAAGCTTAGATCCCATTATAAATACTTTGCATGTATTTACTTAATTAATCTTCATAAGTATTATTCCCCCTTCACTGATGCAAAGCTTGTGGCACAGAAAAAGTAAGCTAGCTCAGAGTATTCCAGGAGGGAAGCCAGGAGTAGAGCCCAAGGAATATGTTTCCAGAGTCTCCATGCTTAACTATTACACTGTATTACCTCTACATTGGTCTTTAACAGCCAAAATTTGAGTTTCTTTTATGTAGTCTCACCACTGAAACTTTCAACAAAATACTTAACTGTTGATATGCTGGTGTCTTCTTAGTAGTGTAAATCTGTTAATAACAGCCATATATTTATTTAGCAAGTTTTACTGAGTGTCTGCTATGTACAAGACCCCATTAGGAACCACTCAGGATATAAGGATGACTAAAGCATGGTCCCTACCCTCTGGGGTGCTTACATCAAATTGAAAAGTCCTGAAATAATGTATGCTGTTGACAGTAAACAAATTAATGACCAAAGCCTACACATGTACTCTAAAAACTTTATGTTTCTAAAATAATACTACTTTTACTATGTAGGGGCTTCCATGATAACTCGGTAAAGAATCCACCTGCAATGCAGGAAACCCCAGTTCAAATCCTGGGTTGGGAAAGATCCTCTGGCTACCCTCTCCAGCATTCTTAGGCTTCCTCTGTGGCTCAGCTGGTAAAGAATGTGCCTGCAATGTGGGAGACCGAGGTTCAATCCCTGGGTTGAGAAGATCCCCTGGAGAGGGAAAGGCAATCCACTCCAGTATTCTGGCCTGGAGAATTCCATGGACTTTATAGTCCATAGGACCGCAAAGACTGGGACACAGCTGAGTGACTTTCACTTTCACTTTACTGGGTAGTAACAGACAACATAAGAAAAAAAAATGCAACATGGGGACTATTCCCTTTAATAGTTTACAAATAGGTTCTTATTATTAAGAATATGATTAAGTACCTTTCATGAAACAAAATAAGCCACTTAAGAAGCCCCGAGGACCAAGTTTAAATCCAGAATTTAAAAATCTATTTTATATGAATATAACACCTCATCAGACAAAACCATGCACAGGAAACCAGTAACAATAACAATATCAGTAGATAGAGGAGTCCAGGACCTAGTGTGCATACATTTCAGGTAGGATAAGATTGGTCTCAACAAAGGATTATTTCAATATCATTATTTTAGCATCAAAGCTCTTTGAATATGAGAGGAAGAGAGGATATACGTATCATGAAGAAATAAGTGTAATACAATCAGGCTATGAGTATTTCATGGTCAGAGAGACTTGAAAGAGAAAATAGAAACCAGTTATTTCTAAGAAAAAGTGAATAATACCATGGCAAATTAAATATGAATATCACATAATTTTGAATAGTAATATTTAGACCATTTCTCCTTTCTAGAGATCTCTTTTATTTGCCAGAGCAGCTTGCTCATAGATGCCCAATAAATAATTGCTTAGTTTTTTGTAGAGTTAAGCACTTTGGAACACAAATTGGGAGCCTTGGTTCCAGAGTTTAAAATGCCATGAACTTCAATAGTCATAATACACGGGTAACTCTCCAAGTTCTCGCCATCTCTCACAGCTCACTGTACATCACTGTGTACACTGTACAACACCTTGTCTTTTCATAAGGTCTCTCCTCTGATGTTCTCTATCTGACCACCAGCCTCCTACCAAAATCCTGAAAACGGGGATTCATTCTCAACTCTTTTTTCTCAACTCTTCTCCCACACACAAGCATTTACTGTTGATGAGAAAGTACCTCCCATCTATTCCCATCATCTGATCCACTCTACCCCTTACCAATCCCACCACCTGAGCTCTGTACTTTACAAGTGCAGTGCCAATACAGTTGCCATTTACAACTGCAGTTCCAATATACAGTAGCCAACTAACCACTTTCTCAGCCTCCAATCTCAGTTTTCCACAGTTTGTTTTCCATAGGCCAAGGAAAGGCCTTCCAAAACCAATTTGATAGTGTCTCTCAATCATTTAAAATCATTTGTTGATGACTTATAAGGTGAAAACTCTTTTGGGCATGACATCTGATCCTTCTGACCCTTGTTCATGTCTCCAGCTTCCACTATGGTCTTTCCACAAACATCTTGTCACACACATGCACATGAGCACACGTGCACACACATGCACACGCGTCCATAATTAGCACTCATTTTCCACCATCATCCCGTTCTCTATGCTCCCTTCAAAGGAAAATGTTTCAATTTCTCTCAACAGCCAGTAGTTTAATGTCTTTATGTTTTGGTTGTTATGGCCCACTCTCTACCTGGTGAGAACTTCATGAAAACTATTTCTGAAAACTGAAAACTATTTCTTACCTGTCCAGATACAATTATTCAAACCATCCTTCTGTGGCTCTGCTGAACTTAACACGGGCATTTTACACGAAACCTGGACTATCTCATTGGATTTATTTATTAACTTTTCTATCTCATGCCTGGGAGCCTCATCTTTAACCAAGCATATATAATCTTTCAGAAAATTCTTGAGGAATAAATGAAAGAATGAATCAGAGAATGAATGAACAATGTAATGAATAAGTGAGAAGATACATGAGCATCTGTGCCTTCATAAGTATATGAGAGACACAGTACTTTTTCAGAGGAAATGAGATGCAAGAGAGTAGTGGCTAAGTGCCTGAGACTCTGGTGCTAAGCACTTAGGTTCAAATCCTACTTCTACTACTTAGCCACTGTACAATCGTGGATACATTTCTTAGGCTAACTGTGCTTTAGTTTTCTCACCTGTAGAATAAAGGTAATTGTAGAACCAACTCCATAGGGTCTGTGTGAGTGTTCTGAGTCAATACATGGGCACAAAAGACCTGGATCACTGACAACACTGTGCAGTGTTTGCTGATATCACTCGTGTATTTGAAAGCCCTTTTAGTTCACTGCCTCAGTGTTTAGTAGGTGAGATGTACTGACACTCTTCACCATTGAATTACCAAATGTTTTTATTCTTAGCTTTCCCCTGTTTGTTTCCATCCATTCTTTCTCACTATCATTCAGGTTCCCACCTTCACAGAAGATTCAATGAGAGCCCTTCTCATATACCCACATTCTCTTACCTCACCTTATTTTTGTTCTCATAAATACATGGTTTCCCTCATTTTCTCTCTTTTTCTTTTTTTTTTCTGTCCTCCTTTTAGTATACCATGCCCTCCTTTTTATTCCAGCTCAGCCTGCATTTCCATCTTTTGTTAGTTCCCTAATGTCCCCTTTTCCTCCCTCTTTCTTGATATTTATATATAGCATAAGTCTGCTTTTGTGCACACACTTGTCTTAGCATATGGAGAAGGTGTGTTTATAAGAGTACATATAGGCAAGGAAGTGCTATTTCATCCAATGGAAATGTGAGTGTCCCTGCTACAAATGTATGGGCAACTCTCTGTGTTTCTGTGTGTAGATCTCTATAAACCACACTATTAAATCCACTCAAGTGTATTGTGTGTGTCATTATAGGAACTGAATACAAAAGTCAAGTGACATTCTTTTTTGAATGGGCTACTGATTTTCCTGCAATAAAAAATTGCCACATGTTGGATCTTTTGTTTAAAAGAGACCCATATGTGTAACATTCAGACAGCCAGAGACACTAATCAATACAGAAGCTTCCGGCCACCCTGCCAGTCAGACCCTGGATTAAAACATGGTTACAAGTTTCTATTCTGTTTTTGTGACTTACAGATCTCTAATATTATCATGCTACTCAGCTGGAAGAGAAAAATGAGAGACCTTTTTGAATTAGAAGTTAGGAGTTAGCAATTTATCCTTACATTTTCAGAGGAGCTATTTTAAAAGAGGGTTATGGCAGACATTAGTGCTGGCCAGCAAATAGTGCCAGTTTCCAGTGTCGATGTAGGAACAGACTGAATGTCCTTATTCTCTTTGAAATTAGACATGACAATGGAACTTTCTCTGACCAAAGAAAGTTGAGCAAAAGAAACATGGGCAGTTTTCAGATGGAGGCTGGGTGAACCTGTTTTCATTCATCCTCCATTGTCCGGTTGTTGCCAGTGGTGTTCCAAACGGTAACTCAGTGGGTCCTTAATGGGGGCAACAAAGACCAGAGCTCCTAGCTAACATACAGAGCAAACGAGAAATAAATATTTGTGTTTTAAGACTCTAAAAATTGTTATGGTGTTTAACCACAGAATACCTTGGCATCTCTTGATCAATGAAGGATGAAGAGAAAAGGACATTGTATTGTATTTTCTTTTCAATATAGAATATTGAATGACAAAATATTTTCTGTCAGGGATACTTTCTTAAACCCTTGAAATCAATGATTATTAATTCAAAATTAATTAATTTGAATTAATAATTGCTGAGCCAAAGTCTGAACCAATGGATTTCTTTGGTTTGGGGTCATATTTGTTCTTTCTATCTTTTAACTGTTCTTTGCTTGCTTTCTTTCTTCACCTAAACACTCAGATGGGGTGAAACGAAGTCTGAAGTGGTTCTTAACAAATAGTTCCTCTGAACCTCCGCTTCGTCCTGCCCCAGAGCAGCACGGACGCAGGAGTGCTGTTGATGGGAATGGAACGTGGTGTTCAGCAGAAGCTGAACTCAGTGGGTTTCAGTAAAAGCTCTGATAAACAAAATATTTGTCAGATCCCAGAAATGGGATGGAAAAATGACAAAAAGAGAAGGGGTTAGAAAAAGAGGCTGACTAGGACAGTGACTGGTCTAACAGCAGTTAGGTGTTAACGTGAATGAGAAGACTGGTTCTGATGAAGAATTCATGTTAGGAATCTAGTTCTGTGTATCTACTACATTAAAAAAAAAAAGAAGAAAAGAAAAGAAAGAAATTAACTCTGGCCTGAATAGAGTGAGACAATTTGAAAGCCATTTCCAGAGATTTCCAAAAAGGAAAGACAAGTTAGTCACTGATCTTAATACAAATTCTTTTGTTGTCATTGTAGAATTCACTGGAGCAAACATTTCTAGGTTCAAATTGCTTTTAGCTAGTCAATCAACATCATTCAAGTACAAACCACTGCAACAATTTAACATGCAAATCATATGAAGAAAAATAAACTCTTCTTGAATAAGTTCTTGAGGGACCAGAAGCTATGATTTGTCTCTCTTTTTATCCCTCACTGTGCTTCTCATACTGTAAATGCATGATAAGTGTTAGTAGAGGAATATAAGGCTCTGTTAAGGAGTTCATATATGTTGTTCACTGAAGCTCATCTCTTCTCCCTTCATCCATTTTTGAGCCTCACCAGCCTGGTCTCCATGCAGTGGTCTGAATAATCTGTCCAAAATCTGGATCTGGTCATGTCACTGCCTTACTTAAAATCCTTCACATATTTCCTATGAAAGTGAAAGCGTCATTCACTCAGTCATGCCCAGCTCTTTGAACCCCATGGACTGTAGCCCACCAGGTGCCTCTGTTGCATGGAATTCTCCAGGCAAGAATGCTGGAATGGGTTGCCATGTCCTTCTCCAGGGGATCTTCCCAAGCCAGAGACTGAATCTCTGTCTCCTGCTTTGCAAGCCGATTCTTTGCCATCTGAGCCACTGGGATAATAACATATATATCATAAGGTCAAGACCAAAATCCTTATTGTGGCCAAAGGTACTTCTAGACGTCTTGATACCTGCCTGGTCTTGAACCGTTGCTTCCTCTGCTTCATCAACTTCAGCCTTCTTCAATTCTGAGAAGGTACCAGGCTCCCTACTGCCATTTTTCTTCCTGCCGTTGGTCATTGTGACAGATAATTCCTCTGCTGAAAAGTTCTTACCCCTTCCACCCACTTGATTTGTACCAATTCATCCTCCATTAAAAAAAAATAAATAGGAAGGACTTCCCCAAGAAGCTTTCTCTGACGTAGCCTCCCCATTTCTCTACGTTAGGTTCCTCAGTTATACGTGCTTTCTCTTAGAGAATTTGTCTTTGATATCATTATGTGTAATTATTTGGTTAAAATCTATCCACCAACCATGCTGTGGGTTCCATGAGTTCAGAGACCGTGATTATTTTCACTTAGTATTGTACCTGCTGCAGTTAGTTTACTGCCTGATGGAGACAGTTGTTGCAGCAAATAAAGGGATAAACACGTGTGTAGCAAACACAGGATTGCATATACACTGTTGTTTTCAAAATCAGCATCTCATACCCATAAATATGAATCTGTGGTTTAGTAACTTGGATTGTTGCCACATTCACAAAGAGTCTGCAGAAAATGAATAGTGCAGCATCATGTCACTGCCTCTCTGCATTTATGAAAAGCAAGAAGAGGGGACACTTAGTGTTGAGACTGAGCAGGGAATGGGGATGGCTGAGGGAGATAATTCAATCAAGATACACCAGAAAAATGAAATGATAAGAAAGATAACCATGTATTGGTTCAAAATAAGGCAAGCTGTTTCTGTTCATCCAGCAGCATTTGGTAGTGGTGGAAGCCACTGGACTCCTGATGTCAAAGGATAGGACCATATGTAGGATACCTAGGATCTAGTCTTCTAGGATTCATCATCCCACCTTATCTTACCTTAGTATCGTCTGCCCAGAATGGGGTGATTTATCCTTATTTAGCTTAAATGCAGGACTAATTAGCAGCCCCATATGAACCATCTGGATGTGGGATCTATAAGTATTCTAAAAAATTTTACCACAAAGTCATTGCAGGGATGGATAATAAGATGCCTTTCATTTCTTATATATTCATCTCATGAAAATTCTCATTATCTGCTAATAGACTAATTTCCCTAGGAATTGTGTTACAAATGGAAATTTTCTTTTTGTATACTAAATCTCAAGCTCTTAAATCAAATGAACTGTCTATTTATCTGTCCCATATCCCTAGAAATTCAAGTGTATGCTCAAAGAAGTGCATTTTACATAATAAAAATATAAAATGAAATTAATATTGCACGTTTTATATACATATGTTTATAGCATGATCTGAACTAATCAGTTTGGAGAAGGGAATGACAACCCACTCCAGTATTCTCGCCTGGAGAATCCCATGAATAGAGGAGCCTAGCAGGCCACAGTCCATGTGGTCGCAAAGAGTCGGACACAACTGACGCAACTTAGCATGAACTAATCAGTTAAGATTCAAGAATCAGTAAATTAATTAGCTGCTGCAGAAATCTGGCCTGCCACCCGTTTTCATATAGAAAAGTTTACTGGGTCATAGCCATGCCCATTTGCTAGGTATTGTCTAAGAGCTGCTTTTATGCTACTGTGCAGATGGAATAGCTGCAGCAGAGTCTATGTGGCCCACAAAACTTAAAAGAATTCTATCTCACCCTTTATGAGAAACCATTTTCCAATATCTGAATTAAACTCAAAGAGTTACACTTATGATCTGAGCAGCATTTTAGAAAAATTGAGCCCTGTAACAGGATGCCTCTTAGATGCCTGTGTCCTAAGTCACTTCAGTCATGTCCAATTCTTTGCAACCCTATGGACTGTAGCTTGATAGGCTCTTTTGTCCATGGGATTCTCCAGGCAAGAATACTGGAGTGGGTTGGCATGCCCTCCTCCAAGGGATCTTCCCAACCCAGAGACTGAACCCATGTCTCTTGTGACTCCTGCGTTGCAGGCAGCTTCTTTACTGCAGAGCCATGGGTGACACCCCCTATGGCTTTTACATCCCTTTCTTAAACAATTTCTATTTGGGAAGTACTTTTCTATCTCCTACAGGAATATGGTTCAATTAGCATCAAAAAATGCCTTGGTGAATTGAACAGTTATGCTTTTTTCAAAAGAATTGAAAGATACTTTTATATACAATTTATAGAATAGAAAGCACTACCCTAGATCCTATTTAAAATTAAAGTCAGAAAAAAATAAGGTGAACACCCTCAAGGATACCCTTAAGAAACTTGAAAGAACATGAGAGCTGCACTGAAGACCTAAAATAAGAGGTCTGGTGTGCGGTGTGCAGCCTCCATTTAAGTGAGTGTCCTTCCCCTGCGCTCCTTTATGTCTGCTTCTTGCATTATCATACTGTATCACAAAAATATGTTCACCTGTCTCCCCAAGTGGAATGTGAACTCCCTGAGGATTGGAGTTAATGATTTATTTCTGTGCCCCATTCTGTGTAGCACAGTAATGAGTTCTCTGTAAAAATTTGTGGAAAGCATAAAATGACTTATGGTTAAATGGCTATGTCAAATAAACATTGCTATTCTGCATGATTATACCAGTGACTGGTTGGTTATAAGATACTGAAGCAGGTTGACTTGGAGAGGTGAAAACATGTGTTTTGTGGAGATATACTTCTTACTGATGATTCTATGAACACTCATGTTGGCGTTAGCTCTTCTTGTTATTTAACAGAGGAATTTCCTGGTGTGCCAGCACAGTTTGTCTTTAGGCCCAGGATTGTCCTAAACATTTCTACTATTTAACACACAAAGTGTACTGAACTAAACAATAACAACAATTTATATCAATTGACGTTTTATCAAAGTACCTGAAAGTGGAGACAGAGTGAAATTGAATTTAATCAAGAGCAGATTGGATTCTTTATTCAGGTATCATTGCCTGCCTGATCCAACAATTGTCTACAAAAGCAAATTCTAATTTATTGGTCTCTCTACAGATGATTGTGAACTCTTGGGCATTGATTTTTCTATGAGTAGAAAGTTATGAGTAGAAATTATGAGTCTTTGAAGGGGCTTCCCAGGTGGTGCTAGTGGTAAAGAAGCCGCCTGCCAATGCAGGAGATAATAAGAGATGCATTTTCCATCCCAGGTTTGGGAGGATCCCCTGAAGAAGGGCAAGGCAACCCACTATAGTATTCTTGCCTGAAGAATCCCATGGACAGAGGAACATGGCAGCCTACAGTCCCATAGGGTCTCAAAGCGTCAGGCACGACTGAAGTGACGGCACACACACACACATGCATGAGTAACTGAACAAAACATGAAGTGGCTGTGGAAAGAGAGAGAGTTCCTTTAAATGTACAGAATGAACACTGATTTACTGCATGAAAATATCAGTGCCATGACTAAACTCTTCTTAACACTAGTTATGAATAAACAAAACTTTGGGGTGCTATTTTGTTTCTGTAATATTTTTTACCTGTTATTTAACTACTCCTGAGGATGGATCCCACCCTAAGCTCTGAAAATAACTAGAACAATGTAGTCTTCTGAAACCAATTTATACAAACAAGATGTCAAGTCAACCTAGTTGGGGTTTCTGGAAACAATTTCTACAAGGTATCAAGTCATTCTTGTTGAGGTTCCATTCTATCTTTATGTTATTGTAGTAACAGAGTCCTTTGGTTCAGATTAATTTCCAATCAATTCTTGGTTTCAGTAATTGGGAGGTACTTAATACCTAACTCCTGTTCCAGTTCCCTCTTTAATATCCCCTCTCTTTAAATAATCAGTAACTGCTTTGTTTCTCCTAGTCTTCTTGGGACCTCCATCACAGTCTTAAATTCTGTGCTGGAATTCTGCTAGAATCTTCCAGCTCTGTTCTCATTTCCTTATTATTCTATTTCTTTACATTTTCTTACGGTTTTATCTAACAATGAAAAAGGACCCAGCCTCTTAAATAAAGAAGGCTGACAAAATTTAATGGATAAAGGAGTGTTCTGACTTTAGAGAATCATAGACTCAAGTATTAACAAGGGTCCTTAAATGCCCTCTAAACCTATCCTGTCATCACCCACTTCTACCTAGGACCATGTCTGGTCTATTCAAGATTCCATTGACTATATTTATGAAGTGAACTAGGAAATTAGTGAAGAATCCTCTCATTACCATCACCCAATAAGCTGGTTTGTTCATTATATTTCCTGGTTGTGAAAGTGAAGTCACTCAGTCATGTTCTACTCTTTGTGACCCCATGGACTGTAGCCTACCAGGCTCCTCCATCCATGGGATTTTCCAGGCAAGAGTACTGGAGTGGGTTGCCATTTCCTTCTCTAGGGGATCTTCCCGACCCAGGGATCGAACCCAGGTCTCCCGCGTTGTAGGCATACGCTTTACCATCTGAGCCACCAGGGAAGTCCTGGTTGTAATTAACTTTAAATATTGCACTATCAGTGATATGGCATATGTGTATGGACAAGTTAAACTTAACTAACACTCTAGAGGGAGTTAATTGGCCTCAGAAATGTCTCAATATGAATCAAACCCTTTGGGTTAATTAATTTGCATAAGCCTTATAAATAATAACTTTTGTTGATGATAGCAATGGGATTTGAGATGTACCAAAAGGTAAGAGGAGTTTAAGAGGAACTTATGTCCTTGCATGAATAAGACACAGGAAGGCCATGCTCAGTACCAGTAAATGCCCATGGCCCAGCATGCCATGTCTAAGGCCTTTGACCATGAGACATCTTCCCACTGGATCCACTTACAAAGACTGCAGATCCTGCCATTACAACTTTTTGTGTGCCATTCAGACAGCATTTTTCATAGATGATGCTGGTCTATGAAGCTGAGGGCTAAAGAATGAATCTCTCTTAACTGAGCTAAAGAAGTTCTGTGACTATGCCTACTTATTAATAATAAGAATATCTTCTGTTGGGCAGACTTTGGCTTAAGATTTTATTTCATTGTGGCTTAACATCTGATGGAAAAGTTATAGGACAGGAGCTGCCTCTAACCAGGGGTAGTTACTGATGTTTATCAAATGACTTTATTAAAGATGAACTTGTTTTTGACATGCCTAAGCAGTTTGGAACTGTTCACAGGAACTATAGAGCTTGAAGATGAAAAATACAAGGAGTGAGCAGCTGGTATTTAAGAAAATGTTGCCAGGGCTTTAAACTTGGCACAGTGCTAAAGGAAGCAACAGTGACATAAGTTGGCTGGAGTGGGTACAAAAAGATTACTCACATCTGAGCCTAAACTCTTGAACTTGTATAAGACCTCCCTGGGAAAAGGAATTTATACTATAGGTAGGAGAGCTTGGGCAGAGAAGGCAATGGCAACCCACTCCAGTACGCTTGCCTGGCAAATCTCATGGATGGAGGAGCCTGGTAGGCTGCAGTCCATGGAGTCGCTAGGAGTCAGACATGACTGAGCGACTTCACTTTCACTTTTCACTTTCCTGCATTGGAGAAGGAAATGGCACCCCACTCCAGTGTTCTTGCCTGGAGAATCCCAGGGACGGGGGAGCCTAGTGGGCTGCCGTCTCTGGGGTTGCACAGAGTCAGACACGACTAAAGCGACTTAGCAACAGCAGCAGCAGCAGCAGGAGAGGTTGGGAAAGAAAAGGAGCTTTATTTCTAGAACACTTTTTGAAAATATGGAAAGCAACTCTTGAATATGCTTGTTGACAGTGTACTGTGTTGTGTTTAGTCACTCAGTCATGTCTGACTCTTTGGGGCCCCATGGACTATAGCCTGCCAGGCTCCTCTGTCTGTGGGAATTCTCCAGGTAAGAATATTGGAATGGGTTCTCATGCCCTCCTCTAGGCAATCTTCCCAACCCAGGGATCGAACCCAGGTCTCTTGCATTGCAGGAAGATTCTTTACCGTCTGAGCCACCAGGGAAGCCCATGAACACAGGAGCGGGTAACCTATCCCTTCTGCAGGGCATCTTCCCAACCC
Organism: Ovis canadensis; assembly: GCF_042477335.2. NCBI lineage: Eukaryota > Metazoa > Chordata > Mammalia > Artiodactyla > Bovidae > Ovis > Ovis canadensis. Next base: position 81,372,174 of record NC_091250.1, read on the forward strand.
AGGAATCAAACCAGGGTCTCCTGCATTACAGGTGGATTCTTTACCAGCTGATCTACCAGGGAAGACCATACCTGTTGGTATACAAGTCAAAGACAGAGATATTTTAAGTCTTAGCATCCATCCCCAGAAAAAGCTCACCATGGCACAAGCTATCATGAGTAGACGGGAACTGAAATAGTACAGATTTACAGCCATGGCTCAGAGCTCAAGAGGAAGATGAAAAGTTAGCAAGTCTAAGCTACTAGCCAAAAAAGTCATTAGATTCTATTAGATTCTCTATTTTCAGGAGGGCATGATTAATGAGTTAATAACCAGGGTTGGGAAGGCTAAAACATTGTAAGAACAGGAAACCAAGCACAGCGTTGTACAATCTGGCTCTGGGAATTCTGCATTGCCCCCACTCACAGACCAATATTTACATCAGAGTCTATTTGGAGAAAATTAATGTCCAGTCTCCTCTGTTCTGTTGCTCTCCATCTTCTCTTTCTGAAACCCTCAGGCTGAAACCCTGCCTGCAACAACCTGGGTGCCAAAGAAGAGGAGCGACTATGACTGACTTTATAATCTTTAGTCAATTACCTAAGAATTCTATCATATTTGACATGGTAGAAGTAAAGAGTTTATAAGGGCTTCCACAGTAGCCTTATAGCCAATGCAGGAGACACTAAGAGACGTGGGTTCGATCCCTGGGTCAGGAAGATCCCCTGGAGTAGGAAATGCAACCCACTCCGGTATTTTTGCCTGGAAAATCCAATGGACAGAGGATCCTGACAGGCTACAGGTCACAAAAGATTTGGACATAACTGAACAAGAGCTTTAAAGTCTTTTTTTCAACTTAAAACAAGTAGTATATAGTCATGTTTTAAGAATTTGGTTAAAGATGTAATTTTTCATTCACTTATTAGTCATCCAAAAAAAATGTAAGTTGATACTTAGTCCATGTAGTGCATGGGCTCTGCATAAGTCCAGACATATGGCTGTATGGTCCAAGATATTTCCATTTATTGGCTAATTAAAATAAGCAGTTAATTTATAATGTTATCAGCTATCTTTGTAAAGAACTGTTCTTACTGAATTTACCAAATCTTCAATTAACTTCATGAAGAGCAATGTAGCAAGCAGTGTTCAAAGAAAGTTAAAGAGAGAAAGAGACAGAGATTCTTAATTCATTTCGGCTGCAGTAATGCAGCCAAGTTCTCCATTTTTAGTAAAACTTAGTAATAACTCACATTTATCAAACCTCTGCACTACACATGACACTATTCAGAGAACTTCAGATAGACCGTCTCACCAGTTTTTCATAACAGCCCATTCAGATATTAGCTCCGCTTCAAAGATTAGGAGAAACAGATTCAACCTGGCTAAGTTATTCTCTCAAGGTGACAGGGCCACCCAGAGTTGCATCATGATTTTCATAAGCCCTATGCATTTTTGCCTTTGTGGGCCCTGTCTTCAATAGAAAGATAAAATGAAATATAAATGATAGTAATAAGTTAAAAAGGAATATTTGTTAAATTCATACATAAAAAGACAATTATGCAGGCTGAATTCAGTATTACATGTTCATTATTCTCATATTAAATTGCTTTTGCTTTTTCTGTTTTTAAGAGTTCAAAATTAAAATAGACACGACATCTACTGTGCCTAAAAAGTAAGTTGGCCCTGCAGATCCAAGATTCATACTCAGATCTATGGAGTAAGTTAGAAAACTGAGCTTGCACTTTTCCCCCTCATACTGATCATTATTAAATACCCAACCTTACCTTCTTTTCCATTTCGTCCAACCTTTAAAAAAAAAGTACTAATGTAACTTAGGGTAAATTCTATGAGATTGTAGAATTGCAGTTTTTTTGCTTCCAAGATATGACACTCCAAAATTAGATTGGGAATGTAAAAAGAAAATTGTCACAGCATTTGTAATGCTGAAAAGTGAAAGGAAATGTTTTTTTCATGATCATTTGAACTCTTAAAGCCATAAAGAACAAAGATGCCTAACCTATCTTTATCATTCATTTCTGTGTTATTGAACCAAAACTGCCTGCAGGTGCATGCGGCTATTTAAAGGGAATTGTAAATTGCTTTCTTATCTTACTAATGTAGTAGGGTTGTATAAATAGTTGCACATGGCAGATAATTAATATGCCAACACATTATTGTGCTTACGAGCATCTGGATATCAACTACTTGGCAAAGCAGCCGAAAGAAGTTATTGCTAACAAACTACTACAGAGTCATTTGCAAAACGCTGAGTGGTGAATATTCAAGTGACAAAAGGAAGATTTAAGTTAAATATGGAAATTCAAAGACGAAGTATGTTTTGCAATCAAGAGATAACGTACTTAATATTTCTTGGAACCTCTTCTGTTTTCCTTTTGATACTTCCTTATGGACTTCTCTGGTGGCTCAGATGGTAAAGCGTCTGTCTACAATGCTGGAGACCTGGGTTCGATCCCTGGGTCGGGAAGATCCACTGGAGAAGGAAATGGCAATCCACTCCAGTGCTATTGCCTGGAAAATCCCATGGACAGAGGAGCCTGATAGGTTACAGTCCATGGGGTTGCAAACAGTCGGACACGACTGAGCCACTTCACTTTCATGGAATAAGAAGAGAACAATGCATACATAGAAATACACATATTATATAAACTGCACTTTTTCTACTTTACAGAAAAGGATTACGAAACATTGGAAATATTTATTCCTGGGAAAGCACACATATACACACATATACATATGTTTATTATACCATATTCTTTAAAATTTTAAATAAATTCTAGGATACTTTGGCACTCTTTTTCTTGTCAGGCAGACTGAAATCTGTCCACCCACAGAGAAGGCTAAATTGCCTAAAGCCCTCACAAACTGTGGCCATTTTTCTCTATTATATACCACCTTGGAGGTAGATAGCACTCCTATTTGATGCTCATTGCAACATCCAGGCCATTCTCTTTCCTACTGTCCAAAAAAACCCAGCTTCTTTGAAGTTACTGTCTTCAGTATGTAGCCTCTTATACCCTCTTGCTGCTAATATTTCCTCCCTTTCATTCCTTTTTTCTAGTACCTCAATTCCATCATTCCAGAGATATGTAAGACCTAGTGACCCAGAAAACAAATAGGAACTAAAGAGCCTCTTGATGAAGGTGAAAGCGGAGAGTCAAAAAGCTGGCTTAAAACTCAACATTCAGAAAACTTAGATCATGGCATTCAGTCCCATCACTTCATGGCAAAGAGATGGGGAAACAATAGAAACAGTGACAGACTGTTTTCTGGGACTCCAAGAATCACTGTGGATGGTGACTGCGGCTGTGGAATTAAAAGATACTTGCTCCTTGGAAGAAAAGCTATGACAAACCTAGGCAGTGTATTAAAAAGCAGAGACATCACTTTGCCAAGAAAGGTCTGTATAGTTGAAGCTATGGTTTTTCAAGTAGTCATGTATGGAAGTGTGAGTTGGACCACAAAGAAGGCTGAGTGCCAAAGAACTGATGCTCTTGAACTGTGCTGGACAGCAAGGAAATCAAACCAGTCAGCCCTAAAGAAAATCAACCCTGAATATTCCTTGGAAGTACTGATGCTGAAGCTGAAGCTCCAATACTTTGGAAACCTGATGCAAAGAACTGACTCCTTGGAAAAAAAAAAACCCTGATGCTGGCAATGACTGAAGACAGGAGGAGAAGGGGGCGATAGAGGATGAGATACTTGGATGGCATTATCGACTCAATGGACATGCGTTTGAGAAAACTCTTGGAGATAGTGAAGGACAGGGAAGCCTGTCACATTGCAGTCCATGGGGTCACAAAGAGTCTGACATGACTGAGCGACTGAAGAAAGCAGCAAATTTTCCCTCAAACCATTTCATTGACCGCACTTTTTAAAAATTTATTTATTTTTAATTGAAGGATAATTGCTTTTCAATATTGGTTTGATTTCTGCCATACAGCAACACGAATTAGCCATTGGGGTCACACAGAGTCAGACACGACTGAAGCAACTTAGCAGCAGCAGCAGCATACATACGTCACCTTCCTCTTGAACCTCCCTCCCATCCCCCACCCTTTGCTACCCTTCTAGGTTGGTACAGAGCCTCAGTTTGAGATGTCTGAGTCCTACAGCAAATTTCCATCGTCTATCTATTTTATGTATTGTAGTATAGATGCTTCCATGCTACTCTCTCCATTCATCTCACCCTCTCCTTCCTCTTCCCGGCTCTTGTCCATGTCTGTCCTCTATGCCTGCCTCTCCATTGCTGCCCTGCAAATAGCTTCATCAGTACCATCTTTCTAGATTCCATATACATGCATTAATATATATTTGTTTTTTCTCTTTCTGACTTACTTCAGTCTACATGATACACTCTAAGTTCATCTGCCTCATTGGAACTGACTCAAATGCCTTTATGGCTGAGTAGTATTCCATTGTATATAGGTACCACGGCATCTTTACCCATTCATCTGTCAATGGTCATTGACCACACTCTTGACTTTTCTTACCTCACTCAGATCCCAAAATGTATCTTTATATCCATTGCCCTACCTAGATCTCTTCACTTACCCTTCTCTTATTTTGTTGAGCTAATTTGGGAAAAAAAAAAAAAAAAAACCTGTTTAAATGCAACTCTCAATATATTTAGCACTGGCAACTGAGCAGTTTCACATGCCTGGAGAGAAACACAAAATGTCATGCCCGAAACCCTCATGCGTACTGTTTCAGGGCAATTTCACTATATTTCTTTAGATAACTTTCATCTTTCATTCTGCTGCATGATATTTCATACCCTCTTGTCTCTCCTCAGACACCCACAACCACTTTCTGCCTCAATCTCTGCTTGTTATGTTGCTTTTCGGGGAAAATAGAAGCCAAAAGATAAGAGGGAGCTTTTACACACTCCCATCTTCCACCTGTACATTGGCCTCTGTTCCATCCTGTCTACTCAAGGACACAACTTCAGTAAGTTACCCCAAGTGCTGCAGAGTGTGAATTTTTGCCTGAATACAGGCTCATTCCCATTAGACAATCATACTATAACATACTTCATTAAAAATAAGCAGACAATAATCCAAATCCTTCTCTCTTTCTTCTTCTCGAATACAGAAGGGAATCCTTCTTTATTCTACTACGTACTTGATGTTTAGTGGCTAAGTCAAATCCAACTCTTTTGAGACCCCGTGGACTACAGCCTGCCAGGCTCCTCTGTCCATTGGACTCTCCAGGTAAGCATTGGAGAATGATTGCCACTTCCTTCTCCAGGGGATCTTCCTGACCCAAAGATCAAACTTGTGTCTCCTGCATTGGCAAGTGGGTGCTTTACTACTGAGCCACCTGGGAAACCTATATTCTCCTATAGCTAGTGCCTAATCAATTTGCTTCTCTTTTAGCAATCAGTTCAGTTCAGTTCAGTCACTCAGTCATGTCCGACTCTTTGTGACCCCATGGACTGCAGCACACCAGGCCTCCCTGTCCATCACCAACATTCAGAGTTTACTCAAACTCATGTCCATTTAGTCAGTGATGCCATCCAACCATCTCATCTTCTGTCATCCCCTTCTCCTCCCACTTTCAATCTTTCCCAGCATCGGGGTCTTTTCAAATGAGTCAGTTCTTTGCATCAGGTGGCCAAAGTATTGCTTTTAGCAATATTCTTCAGAAAAGATTCTATCCTCAAATTTTCCATTATTTGTCTTTCAGGTTTTTTTTCTAAATTGATTTTTTTTGAAGGATAATTGCTTTACAGAATTTTGCTGTTTTCTGTCAAACCTCAACATGAATCAGCCATTGATATTGGACTCGTATCGGCCCTTTTAAAAAGAGCTCATCTCGGTGAAACCAATGGCCTGCACATTGGTATATGTAAGGATCAGTTACCTCTCAGAATTCACTTCCTGCCTCAACAGCATTTGAAACTCGCTCACAACGATCTCCTTGCAATACTAACTTTACCTGACCTCTAGGCAGTACTTTGTCTAGTTAGAGCCTACTTCTCTGGCCATCACTTCTTTGTCTGCTTTGCTGAATGTTTCTCATCTTGTCTACCTTCAAACTTCAGACTAACCAAGACTCTGTCCTCAGACTGTATTTCCTTACTCTCTATGCTCACTCTGTAGGTCACCTCACCCATTTGTGGCTTTAAATACCATCTATGTACTGACCCTCTATTCTGTGTCTCTAAGTACAGTTCCTGAATTCCAGACTCATATATCTATGTTTACTTGACATTTCCATTTGGGTATTTAGTAGGCACAGCAAGTCAATCATGTCCAATACTGAACTCCTGGTAGTCATTCCCCAGATATGTTCTTCACATGGTCCTCTCCAGCTCCAGAATGAATACGTTCATTCTTTACATAGTTCGTATCCAAACGGCAGAGTCTTTGTTGCCATGCCTCTTTCATCCAATCTATCTGCAAAACTTCTGTCCTTATCCCCCAAATATTTAGAATTCTTCCCATGATCACTAACTCTACCATTTAGTCTGAACTAAATTCTATTAGTAGTACTATTAAAATTGCTGGTAAGTGTTTTCTCTACATCTCTCCTGGCCTCTCTGCATCTATTCCCTACAGACCCACATCTCTGTGTAAGAGGTGCTTCTGCTTTCCTCCCAACCACTCAGAAACTAAGCTAACTGCACAACTGGATCTCAGGAGATAAGGAGTAGACCCTAGATCTCTCTCTCTGTGTATATATATATATATATATATATATATATATATATATATATATATATGTATGTATGTATGTATATGTATATATGTGTATATATGTATATGTGTATATATATATGTGTATATATATGTGTGTGTGTGTATATATATATATAAACATATATACACTGGTTAGAATTATAATTCTAACCAGTTTTGTGAATTTACTTCCTAAAGTCACTTAAATGATGTGTCCAACCAGAGTAATATATGCCACTGTTTTTCAGTTGCTAAGTTGTGTCCAACTCTTTGCCATGCCATGGACTGAAACAACACCATTGTTGTTTCCTGTCCCTCACAGAGTAATATATACATTTGATTAAAACCTCCAATGTTAAAGAGATCTGTACTGAAGTTTAAACATACTTCTCACTCCTAAGTTGCTCCATCTCAGAGGCAAAAATGTTTCAACCTTTAACTATTTTCTGTAACAGTTTTCCCTCATATTCCAGCAAAATGCACATATTCTTATTTTCCAGTTATTTGATTTCAAATGTTATCTACAGATTTCCTGCTCTGAGGGTATAGGTCTCTTACAACTCAACCCTACTCTCTATCTCATCAGTCCTATTTAATTTTATCACTATTTCTACTTGAATGAATAAATAGTGCATACATGATTATAGCTAGGTAAATATTTTTCCCTAGAGAGCCACGTAGGGTAATTCTTATTCCATTTTGTTTCTTTTACAGTATTTTCTTTTTCTCTAAAGTTTTAATTATCTTGCACTTTCTTGATTATATCCTGAAATGTTTTTTTAAACACTCATGGTGTCAGAAATTCTACTGAAGCTATCTCTCTCTCTCTACTTCTTTTTTAAAAAATTAGGTATTCCGGTTTTATTGAGAAATAATTAACATGCGTTACTGTATAAGTTTAAGGTGGTCAGCATGATGGTTGATTTACATATATTGTGACATGATTACCACAATAAGTTTAGTTAACATCCATCATTTTATATAGATAAAATAAAAAGGAAAGATAAAATAAAAACTCCTTGTGAGGAGTTCCAAGGATCTACTCTCTTAATAACTTTCTTATGTATCATACAGCTGTGTTAACTGTAGTCTTCATGTTGTACATTACATCCCTAGTATTTACTTACCTTGTAACTGGAGGTTTGTATTTTTTGACTATCTTCTTCTAATCCCTCCTCCCCTTAACAATTAGTTCCCTTAAAGACCTCCCTGCTAGAGTCCTTATTTTCCTGTTGATAGAATTTTTAATGCAAATATTTATCTAAGTTTCATTTGATCACCTATAACAAAGAATGAGCTGTATAAGAAATTACTTGATCAACTACAAAGAACAAAAAATGCATTATATTATTATTACTAAACTAAGAAGAACTAAAGAGCCTCTTGATAAAAATGAAAGAGGAAAATTAAAAATTTGGCTTAAAGCTCAACATTCAGAAAACTAAGATCATGGCAACTGGTCCCATCATTTCATGGCAAACAAACGGGGAAACAATGGAAACAGTGAGAAACTCTGTTTTGGGGGGCTCCAAAATCACTGCAGATGGTGACTGAAGCCATGAAATTAAAAGACACTTGCTCCTTGGAAGGAAAGCTAAGACCAACTTAGACAGCATATTAAAAAGCAGAGACATTATTTTCCCAACAAAGGTCCATCTAATCAAAGCTATGGTTTTTCCAGTAGTCATGTATGGATGTGAGTTGGACTATAAAAAAAGCTGAGTGCTAAAGGATTGATGCTTTTGAATTGTGGTGTTGGAGAAGACTCTTGAGTGTCCCGTGGACTGCCAGGAGATCCAACCTCAATCCTAAAGGAAATCAGCCCTGAATATTCATTGTTAGGACTGATGCTAAAGCTGAAACTCCAATTCTTTAGCCACCTGATGTGGAGAACTGACTCCTTGGAAAAGACCCTGATGCTAGTAACGATTGAAGGTGGGAAGAAAAGGGGGCGACACAGGATGAGATGGTTGGATGGCATCACGAACTTGATGGACATGAGTTTGAGCAAGCTCTGGGAGTTGATAATGGACAGGGAATCCTGATGTGCTGCAGTCCATGGGTTCCCAAAGAGTCGGACACAGCTGAGTGATTAAACTGAACTGATAACTACTATCATTATTAAAGTTGTTATTCTCATGTTATCAAGCCAGCTTCACAAATACAAGATTCTAAATTGAAGACTGCAGAGAGGGAAAACTCTTCCATCAATAATTGCCCAGCCAACCCAGATTAGTATCTGGCTGGTAGGCAGTATAGTATTTAAAGAACACAGTCTTTGTAATAGAAAGACCAGGATTTGAAACTTGGATTTTTTTCTAAAATACATTAGCTGTTGTAACAAACCCAGGAATAAAACAAAAATTCACCTCTAAATACTGTTTTTATTTTCTCCTGTAATTTGACTTGCATTCTAGATTGCAAAGTTCTGATTTTTTTCCAGCTAAGTATCTTGAGAAACTTTCTCATTTAGGACACTGTGGGAAACTAAGAGAAACACCATCTGTTGACATTGTGAAAACAGACACCACAGGATAGGAATTTGAACATTTTCTTTTTTTAAGATTATTTATTTAAAATATTTCTTACTCTTCCTCTATCTTATTCTAGCCCCTTTGTTTGCTGAGGTATCAAGTCAAAGCTAGCACATTATGTATGGGAAAAAATTGTTAAGAAGATTTACTTCATTAGTGAGTTTCCTAAAGGATATGCTCTGGAAAAATGTCTTAAGTCCCTTCTCAGGAAGCACTTCCATAATATTGCTGTACACACTGGCTGCCCTAAAACTCACTCCATCATTTTCACTGCTGCTCAGTAAAATGTCAATTTTAATTATCCCTAAGCCACTTCTATCCAGCCGTTCATTTTAACTTCTAATCCCTGGAGTTTTTTGCTGTTGATATAATCAAGAACTATTGAGTTCAGTGACAAATTTAAAAAATTAACTTATTCAACATTATTGAAAAGACAGCAAATTTTTGTTATCTCTCACTCAGGATTATTTTTCTATAGAAATCCAAAAGTTTGGGATTTTGTTTTATCTTATTTTTCTTGTTTGTTTTCAGGAATGCTATCAGTATCTCCTCTTGGAGGCCATACTTAAATAAAACCAGGCTAATATTCAAATGTATTTTCAAAATAGTGTTCCTATCTTTTACCTAATAGTAAAATGACTTTCTGCCATATTGATCATTTCTTTTCATTAGGAATTTCTCCTGAGTTTGGGAAGGAGAAAAAACAGCCATGCTTGCTGATAGCTGGTCACAGGCACCTGTTAAAATATGAATTGGTACTCATAGCCTCTAGTTCTTCCCCTTTACAAAAGAAAGTTGTTTGGAAAAATAATCTGATAATTCTCTGACCCAAAGGTAAGAAACAGAAAAATGCAGATCATTCAGCCTGATGGATTCCCTTGCTGGTAGCACGGAGGGTATAAGACAGGAGAGACTGGAGCCACTGGACAGCACTGAAGGCTGAGCATAACTCCTTCTTATGACAAGCTCCTCCGCTTAGTTTTATTCAACTCTTCTCCAACTTTCTGTGAGAAATGATAATAATAATAAGTACTACTTGACATTTGCAAAGTACCATATTTTTTTCATTTTTCATTTTGACTCACTCTGTGGAAGACAGATTAATTTATCCCATTTACAGAGGAGGAAATTGAGACATGAAAAGATGAAGTGAGATAGTGTGAGATATTTACCTGGAAGGATTGATGCCTGAGTGTTAAATCACATCAGTCATGTTCTACTCTTTGTGACTATGAGACTGTAGCCTGCCAGGCTCCTCTATCCATGGGCTTCTCCGGGTATGAATTCTGGAATGGGTTGCCATTTTCTCCGCCAGGACATCTTTCCAACCCAGGAATTGAACTCACATCTTCTGTGTCTCCTGCATTGGCATACAGATTCTTTACCACTGAGACACCCGGGAAGGATTGATAGAAGGATTAAATAGGATTAATATAGTACCAGGCTTAAATATTCAAAATTAGTACCTTACAGGGGACTAAGATAAAGCTCAGATTAGAGCTGAACTCTTTTCACTAAACTATGTAAAACTTGATTAACACAGATTTTCAAATTAAAATATGTTTTTCTACACAACTAGACACAAATACATTCTATCTTGAGAATTTGAAAATGAAACAGGAACCATCTATTTTTCTTTGTAGTTTTTTCTATTTCTCTTCTTCTGAATTGATTTTCTCCCTCTCTCTATTTTTAGAACATTTAGCTGTTTCACTTGTTTTCTAAATAAGAATTTTAAATTACATTATTTATATAATGTTTTTCAAAATTAAAATAAGAAACATAAATATTATTGATTTTATACTGTTAAAGCCAAATTCTTAAAGTGTGCCATACATATTTTTAACTTTAAACTTTATTAATAATTGGATGAAAAGTTCAGAAAGACACTGGTCAACTGACTCTTAACAGTTTCATCATAATAAATTATTTTTGTCTGGGATGTTTTGCAGCAACAATGCCCTTTTAAGCCACAAATGTATACATTCACACAAACACCACTATAATTAGAAATCAGAGCTGTGCTGTGCTTAGTTGTTCAGTTGTGTCCAACTCTTTGCATGTCTTACTATTTGCAACCCCATAGACTGCAACCTGGCAGGCTCCTCTGTCCATGGGGATTTTCCAGGCAAGAATGTTGGAGCTGGTTGCCATGCCCTTCTCCAGGGGATCTTTCCAACCCAGGAATCAAACCAGAATCCCTGATTTGTAGGTGGATTCTTTACCAGCTGAGCTACCAGGGAAGCCCATAAGAAAATCAGTAGTAGTTCTAAAAGTCAGTTTTACAGTGCATCTAATAAAAATGATACCTACAATTCTTAAATACTTTAACTTAAAAAATACATGTGCATTTACTTGCCAATATATATAGAGAAAGGCCAATGGAGCATTTTCTTTGAATTTAAAGTTTTATATTATCTGTCTTACATGAATCATATATTCAATATACCGTTTAGTTCCAACTTATCTATTTTTCTTTCTTTATGGATTTCATTTTTTATCCTTCCTTCCTGTCTTCTTTTCCTTCCTCCTAGTATAATGAGAACTTGAAGAGACAAATAAACTAATTTCAATTCAAAACTTATTACAATTCAGGTCTTGGTTCTAATCCTTCATTAATCTTTATAATTTCACCCTAGGTTTTAGTTATCTTATTAGCGAACTGAACTCAGATCTACTTGCCTGAGTAGACAGCAAAGCCAGTCTACTGACACTTATCTACTGTCTGTGGTGAAGGAATATACAGTGTTTATTGCAGGGTGACAAGCATGGAGAATGGGTAGCTAATGCTCAGAAGACCTGAACTCCCCAGTGGCTTTCAAGGAAGAATTTTTAAAGTCAACATTTGGCGTGGGAGTTGCAGGTCATAGACTTTCTTCTGATTGGTTGATGGTGAAGTAACAGAGGGATGTTTTGGGATCTTAATCATCAACCTTCTGGTTCCAACCAGTCTGCAGTCTACCTGTTCATGTTCAGTATGTAGTCACCATCCTCCAACTAGGTAGGAGTCTTAGTTTCTGCAAGACAACTCAAAGACATGTGTCAGATTATGCCTCTCTCTAGAGGAGAAACTAGGACTCTGCTTTACGTCTGAACTATTTAAGCTATCATTGTTTTGATTGCTGGACTGCTTTTCCTTTATTTCATTGTTCCCTCACTTTCCTAATTAGTAACTGCCTGAATCTGCTCTTTGGAACTCAGGAAAAGTTGTGAAGACTAAAACCCTTTTCTATAATAAGAAACAAGGAACACAGAGGAGTTTTTGTACCCTAGTGAGCCCTGTACAGTCCTGTTCAGTCTCCTTTTTTTTTTTTTTTTGATTCTCTTAAATACTGATGGGAACGGGGTGAGACAAGAAAAGGAATAAAGTTTTGGGTAGAGAGATAATTATCAACTCAGCAGGGTAATTCAGTTTGGAGGACTTGGATTTAATCTTTCCAACATGAAATCATCAGAATTATTTTAGCAACCTATATTCATCAACACTTAGCAATGCAGTATATTCTATTTTCATATTATATCAATTTACAAATATTTCAAGTTAAGTATTACCCTAATAAATGCAATTGCCATATACAATTGGTTGGGAGCAAACACTATCTTGAGAAGCATCTTAATCCAAGAAAGAGCAGAAAGGCACAGATTACAAACAGAAGACTATAGCTGGAAGCAATTGCTGACTAGGGTCATGAGTCAATGCATTTTGAAGGAAGAACGAAAAACATTCAAGCCAATTTTTAAGAGACCAGTTACGAAAGCATTTTCTGTAACTATTTTCAAAGCATTTATGACTTTTTAGCAAAAATGAACTTAATAAGTAAAATATTCTTCAGAGACTGGATTTAAATAAACCTAATGCACACAGTCCAAACATCTGGGCCATCCACAATACAGCTCCATACCTATGTTTTAAGGCAAACTAAATGTAGGTAAAGTAATGCTCAAAATTCTCCAAGCCGGGCTTCAGCAATACGTGAACCGTGAACTTCCAGATGTTCAAGCTGGTTTTAGGAAAGGCAGAGGAACCTGAGATCAAATTGCCAACATCCACTGGATCATGGAAAAAGCAAGAGAGTTCCAGAAAAACATCTATTTCTGCTTTATTGACTATGCCAAAGCCTTTGAATGTGTGGATCACAAGAAACTGGAAAATACTGAAAGATATGGGAATACCAGACCACCTGACCTGCCTCTTGAGAAACCTGTATGCAGGTCAGGAAGCAACAGTTAGAACTGGACATGGAACAACAGACTGGTTCCAAATTGGAAAAGGAGTACATCAAGTCTGTACATTGTTACAGACATATTTAACTTCTATGCAGAGTACATCATGAGAAAGGCTGGGCTGGAGGAAGCACAAGCTGGAATCAAGATTGCCAGGAGAAAAATCAATAACCTTAGATATGCAGATGACACCACCTTTACGGCAGAAAGTGAAGAACTAAAGAGCCTCTTGATGAGAGTGAAAGAGGAGAGTGAAAAAGTTGGCTTAAAGCTCAACATTCAGAAAACTCACATCATGGCATCCAGTCCCATCACTTCATGACAAATAGATGGAGAAACAGTAGAAACAGTGACAGACTTTATTTTGGGGGGCTCCAAAATCACTGCAGATGGTGATTGTAGTCATGAAATTAAAAGACACTGACTCCTTGAAGGAAAGTTATGACCAACTTAGACAGCATATTAAAAAGCAGAGACATTACTTTGCCGACTAAAGTCCGTCTAGTTAATGCTATGGTTTTTCCAGTAGTTATATATCGATGTGAGAGTTGGATTATAAAGAAAGCTGAGCGCCAAAGAATTGATGCTTTTGAACTGTGATGTTGGAGAAGACTCTTGAGAGTCCCTTGGACTGCAAAGAGATCCAACCAGTCCATCCTAAAGGAGATCAGTCCTGGGTGTTCACTGGAAGGACTGATGTTGAAGCTGAAACTCCAATACTTTGGCCACCTGATGTGAAGAGCTGACTCATTTGAAATGACCCTGATGCTGGGAAAGATTAAGGGCAGGAAGAGAAGGGGATGACAGAGGATGAGATGATTGGATGGCAATACCGACTTGATGGACATGAGTTTGGGTAAACTCCAGGAGTTGATGATGGACAGGGAGGCCTGGCGTGCTGCAGTTCATGGGGTTGCAAAGGGTCAGACATGACTGAGCAACTGAACTGAACTGAAGTGTAGGTAAGTTTGTTAACAACTGATAAAACAACATTTCTCACAATAGACCATTTAGACATCACTTTATAGGTTGTGGGGGCTTCCCTGGTGGCTCAGAGGTTAAAGCGTCTGCCCCCAATGCTGGAGGCCCTGGTTCAATCCCTGGGTCAGGAAGATCCCCGGGAGAAGGAAATGGTAACCCACTCCAGTATTCTTGCCTGGAGAATCCCATGGATGGAGAAGCCTGGTAGGTTACAGTCCATGGGGTCGCAAAGAGTCGGACACAACTGAGCGACTTCACCTTCACCTTCACCCTTATTGGTTATGGAGCTTGAATGTGTGAGTTCCACTTTCAGTATTGCTAAAACATAGTTTAGACAACCAGATCAATCTCATTTTTTTGGAGGTTTACATAAAATGGGAAGAAAACATTCAAACCAAAAACAAACAATGTCATTACTCGATGTTGCTATTTTCCTTTTTCTACTTCTCTGACATTACTTACTCTTAATTATCCTCAACAGCTGCATCCTCTTCCTGACCTGTAAATATTGGAAAACCTCCCATCTCATGTCTCCCCTTCTTTTTCTATAGTTAATCCCTAGGTAAGTAGAAGTGATGCCATGGCTTCAAGCCCTCATAACCCTCAAATTTAAACCACCAATCTTACCCATATCCCTGAAATCTAGGACATTTCATTCCAGTGTCAAATAATCATCATGAACTTAAAGTCCCATAATAAATTCACGATTCCCTGTCCACTTCAAAACCAGCTCCTCCCTCCTTTCTCCTGCCTGTCCCATAGGGCTACATATCTCACTAAATAATATTAACATTCTACCAGCTGTTCAGGCCAAAACTCATGAAGCCTCCTTTGCTTTCTCTTTTTCTCAGCCTTGAGCTCATCTCTCCATATTTCCCATTGGCTCACATTCACAATGGATCTAGAAAGCAACGACTCCCCATTCATTCTACTATTAATCTCCTAGTCCAAACTACCATCATTCTATGCCTGGATTAAGGTGACTTGCCTTTGAATTAGCCTGTTTTTACTTTTGCCTTCATCCTGTTTACAGTTTACAGAGAAGTCAGAGTAATTCTTTTAAAAATAAATCATATCCAGTCAGCCCACTGTTCAAAACCATAAGTGATTTCCCGTATTAAAATAATGTCCAAATATATTAATATATGGATATGTGTGTATATGTCAGAATAAGATCCAGGACCCTTATTATTGCCTTCAAGATCCTACAATGTCAGATGTCCATAGTTATTCTCACCATGCTTCCTTCCACTTATTTTGCAAAAGCCACAAGATTCTTCTTGCTACTTGTCAGGCACACCACAAATGCTGTCTCCAGCTCTTGTATTTGCTGCTCTCTGCCTTGAATATTCCTTCCCCAGACGTCCCCTGTCTCTGATCAACAATTGCCACTTTAAAAAAAATGACCACCTTAAAAATGGAATCTCTTGAAACTTTCTGTCCTTTTATCATTTGTACTTTTTTCATGGCAGTTTTCACTATCTGGCACTGCATTACATATCTATTTGATTATTTTTCTGTCCAAATTGAGTGTAAACTCCTTGCGAGCAGGATTTTATCTGTTTGATTCACAGATGAATCCCAGATTTTGAAGCAATGACTAGCATACAGTAGACATTAAATAAATATATTTTGAATGAATGAATCCAGAGATAAGAAGGAGCAGGACGTAGAGCACTTAGAATGCCTAATTTAGACTACAAAGAGGAAAAATCCTAAACAAAATGTCCTTGACTTCCTATTGGTATCCCCTTTCATGGAGGGTCCAGCAGAACTCCAATTCTAACCAAGAACCAGAGTGGTCCAAACTAAGGAGCCAAAAATGAATGAGGCATTTCTAATGGGCATTGAATCCTGACTGTGAGCTGGTGTGCTTTGTTGTTCAATTGTGTCTGACTCTTTGGGACACCATGGACTGTAGCCCGCCAGGATCTTCTATCCACAGGGATTCTCTAGGCAAGAATACTGGAGTGGGTTGCCATGCCCTCCTCCAAGGGATCTTCCCAACCCAGGAAACAGACTCAGGTCTAGCTGGACACTTATCTAAATATTGAGCTCTCAGAGATTATTTAGAAATGCTTCCTGAGTTCCAAAAGTTTGTTGATGAGAAAAATATACAAATAAATACAATGTACTCTGGTAAGTAAAATAGTAGAAGAATAACTCTATAAATATTTTATAAACGTCCAAATTGGAAAGGGCTTATACTGAGCCAGATACATCTGAGTCGGAGAAGACGTCAGAAAAGATTCTTGTGCTAAATTAGTCTGTTATCTAAAACTCTGTATATAAAGTATGTCTTTTAACTTCTCAAAAATTGACTTAATGAAGAATAATAATTTATTCTTAGAAAGTATAAATTATTCTGTAGAAAACTTTATTCTAATTAATATTCTTTCCCCTTGACATATTAGACACAAATAGTTTTCATGTTGATCTATATAAAGGAAATGTCACAAAAGAATAATATAGTCATTGAGGCACAACACATGTCAGAAATCTGACATATTCTGAGTTAATTTTTTTTTAATGTTTACACAAAACTCACCAAGCATCTGAACAGTGACTTTGGGTGTTGGATGTGTAGTGTTCAGCTCAATTGAGCAGATGATATAGGTTGAAAGAGATTTTAAGAAAGAAAAACATGAGTGAAAATATTTTGCTGACATTACTTTTTCTAATCTTTGAGAGACTACTTTTAAGAAGTGGTCTATCAGAAACAAAATTATTTCCATGTGACATTAGAACAACATTCTGTGTTTTTGTTAGTATATACTCACCTTAATTACTTTGTCTATGCATTTGAAGGAAAACTTCTATAAACTGATGGATAAAGATAGTATAAATAAACCTAACTAGGATTATATTATAAAACAAGCATTTTGAACTGTTTCCTCCATTCCACCACCCCCGCACACACACATGGTGCCCATATATACACATGCTCACACACACACACACATACATTTTACCTGAATAATTAAAATGTTTGCAATAGCTTTAATCTTATATTGAGTAGTTTACTGTGCCAGAAAAGTCCTAAAATCTCTAAAGTTCTTGTACACATTCTCTCAGCTGATAACTACAACTTTGACATGTAAAATCAGAAACCCTTCTTTCTACTATTAGAAATTAATGTTTCATTCATATATTCCAGGTAGATGAACACATATTCAAACTCATCCCCCAGTACAACTGATTGGCATGAAAACTCTTCTAAGGGTAAGTTTTGACACAGTTTTGGGCCTCTGGAAGGTTTAAGGTCAACTGGGTAGGTGAAAGAAAGGAACAGAAGGAAAAAGTGAGGATAACTGAACATTAAGATCTCTCTTATAAGTTGGCTAAAGAAGGCATCTAGTCTAAATTTTATTACTTTAAAAAGATGTCCTAGAGAAACCTCAGAGCTTAGTCATAGTCAATATTTTAATGCAAACAACATATATAATTTATGGTCATTAAGACTATTAAAATGTTCTGGCAGAGGATTCCAACAACTGATGAGCTGGATAGAATTCTCCAGAGTTCGAAAATGCATTAGCCTATTCGATCTTTTGAAAACAAATAAGAGACAGAGGCACACTGCCTACCTTTTAGAGAGGGGTCATTGCTAATATTGTGTTTGGATCTAAGGCTAACAGTTGGCTGTTTGGCTAGTAGACATTTTCATTTTCAACTACCAAGAAGCTTCAGTTTTGACCAGAATTCTTTTGGAGCCAAGAATCAGTGTAGTAGTATTACTCTTTCTTCCATTTATTGCTTTGCAGGTGGACAGGTATTCTAGTTTCAATTAAGAAGACCAGAGAAGAGATCTACTAGGGGCTTCTGGAAAAGCCGTCTTCACTTCAAGTTACCGAAGAAGAAATGATTCTTTTTCTCACACTAAACACAGGTGGTGTCTTCAACAAAGAGATGAATCTGTAACAGTCATTTTGCAATTAAAAAGAGACTCAGCCTGGGGGAATTACACTAGTATAGTGGGAGGTGTGATACAAGAAATTTTGCCCCAGATAACTATCACTTATTTACAAGATTAACTAAATCTGAAAGCATTTGATCTCTGAACTTCTTATTTGTTTTTTGTTTGTTTGTTTTGCTATGATTGCTTCCTTATTATTGAAGCCTTTTTTGTTATTTGCAGCCAAAATCATGTTATCTGTATAGAATCAAAGAAAAGAATCATGCACAGCAATAGTTCTACAAATGCATTATTAAATTACAAGGCACAAAACCCAAGTTTATTCAGTATGCTTCAAATTGAGAGCTCTTTATTCCTAATTCTCACAAGCAGATAAGGAAATACACTGCAAATGTATTGTAGCTGCTGAGTGACTCAGCCTGGCATGTTGCCTGTCATGAATTGTGTGCTGCTGTGAGTACCTCTCATCAAATATTCACCCCAGAAGTGTAAGTATGTGCATTCAACAGGTATTTATTAGACACTCATTATTGAAACTAAGGATGATATGGAATATAGCAGAAATTTAAAACGAGGTCTCTGCTCTCACGATGCTGACCAGCAAGCTCAAAAAACAAGGCAAGAATGAGCTAAAAAAAAAAAAAAAAAAAAAGGTTGTCAGAGATAGCACAAAGCCAAATGCTAAATAGATGATGTCAAAAATAAGTCCCACGGACTGAAAAGAGAGAAAAGTAGCATAATTTGGAGCACTCATTAGAGTTGATGGAGTTTACATTAGTTCTATTAGACAAGATTAATTGATTAATCAAAATTAATTAATTAATTAATTAATTGATTAGACAAGGCCTATTAGACAAAAGTTCCAAAAAACATCTATTTCTGCTTTATGGACTATGCTAAAGCCTTTGACTGTGTGGATCACAATAAACTGGAAAATTCTGAAAGAGACGGAGAATACCAGACCACCTGTCCTGCCTCTTGAGAAATTTGTATGCAGGTCAGGAAGCAACAGTTAGAACTGGACATAGAACAGACTGGTTCCAAATAGGAAAAGGAGTATGTCAAGGCTGTTTATTGTCATCATGCTTATTTAACTTATATGCAGAGTACATCATGAGAAACACTGGGCTGGATGAAGCTGGAATTAAGATTGCTGGGAGAAATATCAATAACTTCAGATACGCAAATGACACCACCCTATGGCAGAAAGTGAAGAAGAACTAAAGAGCCTCTTGATAAAAGTGAAAGAAGAGAGTGAAAAAGTTGGCATAAAGCTCAACATTCAGAAAACTAAGATCATGGCATCCGGTCCCATCACTTCATGGCAAATAGATGGGGAAACAGCAGAAACAGTGTCAGGCTTTATTTTGGGGGGCTTCAGAATCACTGCAGATGGTGACTGCAGCCTTGAAATTAAAAGACACTTACTCCTTGAAGGAAAGTTATGATCAACCTAGACAGCATATTAAAAAACAGAGACATTACTTTGCCAGCAAAAGTCAGTCTAGTCAAGGCTATGGTTTTTCCAATAGTTATGTATGGATGTAAGAGTTGGACTATCAAGAAAGCTGAGTGCCGAACAACAGATGCTTTTGAACTGTGGTGTTAAAGAAGACTCTTGAAAGTCCTTGGACTGCAAAGAGATCCAAAGGAGATCAGTCCTAAAGGAGATCAGTCCTAAAGGAGATCAGTCCTGGATCTTCATTGGAAGGATTGATGTTGAAGCTGAAACTCCAATACTTTGTCCACCTGATGTGAAGAGCTGGCTCATTTGAAAAGACCCTGATGCTGGGAAAGATTAAAGGCAGGAAAAGAAGGGGACAACAGAGGACAAGATGGTTTGATGACATCACTGACTCAATGGACATGAATTTGAGTAAATTCTGGAAGTTGGTGATGGACAAGGAGGCCTGGTGTGCTGCAGTCTATGGGGTTGCAAAGAGTCAGACACAACTGAGTGACTGAACTGAACCGATTAGACAAATACAATAGGGAGATTCAGGAAGGGAGAGGAAAGATTTTTTAGTAATATTTTTTGTGCATGATACCTTATTGGATACCATGATTGGATACCATATTGCTCTCTAGAGAGCAAGGTATCTCTAGAGGACATAAAGCAGAAAAATGATGTAAGAGAAGAATCAAAAATAAGAGAGACACGCAAATTTTGACTGACTCTGGAAGTCTTGAACATCAAGCTAAGAAATCTGACCTTGACTCCATAAGTAAGAAGATTACTGGTGGTTTTGAGGAGAGAAGTATAATACCATGGTGAAAACATTCTTCTTGCAGGAGAAATCTGGCATCTTGGTGAAGGACTGGAAGAGAAGAATGAAGCAGAATGTCAGTGAATAGGCTATTGCAAAAATCTGTTCTTATGAGGAAAAGCTATACTCATAATACACATCATTAAGCAATACTGTCACTTAGAACTAAATTTACTTGAATGAGATTGACAGTTCAATCTCAAGAAAACCTGGCGCAAGGTATTTGATACTATGGAGATTAATAACAAGATGTTGAATGTTTTTTTCTCTTTTGGAAACTATCATTATTTTGATACAGTTTCATGTTCAATGAGTTTTCAGTTGATACAAAGATGGAAATGGAGATCAATGGCATATGGCTCCTCATTCCATTGTTGCTGTTAATTTATGAATGTGGGATCTGCCCAGAGTAGTCAGTAACCTTCAATAGCCAAGTTGGAAAACAAGGATGTCACTTCTTCCTAACAAGATTTTTGTTACTACTTATAGCCTTTAATTATGATATTTGTTCAGCCTTTCATTATACCATCTTTATGAAATTCATTTATTCATCCAAACATTTATTCATTCATTTATACTTGTTATCCATAAATACTTATATTTGTGGATATACTCAATAAGTATATTGAGTATATACTGGAGATAGAATGCATGCTCTTCTATGGGCATTTGTGTTTTATAGGGGAGTTGTGTAAGATTGAAAGGCTCACATGTTTCAGAGAAGTTAGCTTTTGTGTGTGTGTGTGTGTGTGTGTGTGTGTGTGTGTGTGTAGTAAAAAGCACATAAGGAGAATAGGGCAGCAGAGGATGAGATGGTTAGATAGCATCACTGACCCAATGAACATGAATTTAAACAAACTCCTGGAGACAGTGAAGGATAGAGAAGCCTGCAGTGCTGCAGTCCACGGGGTTGCAAAGAACGGACATGAATAACAACTGTTAGCGACTGAACAGCAATAACAAAAAACACATAACATGAGATCTGCCTTCTGAACACATTTTTAAGTACTGAATACAGTAGTGTTACATATAAGCCCAGTGTGGTACAGCAGATCTCTAGAGCCTCTCCATCTTGTATGATTGAAACTCTATACCCACTGAATAGCAATCTCCCCATCTTCCCTCCCCTCAGAAAGAAATTGTTTTTAGTGGGAAAAATTCAACCTATGAAAGAGATAAGAACAAGAGACAAGTTCCCAGTCCCATCTTAGTGTGTTTATGGAATGATGAAGTCAGATGGTAGATATAATCAGATGGCAGGCCTCAACAATACAATAAAGTGAATTCTGTTTCTCTTCCCCTTGCATGTCTGAAAATACCAAGACGATGGGAGTTGCAATGTTTTTTGTTCATATAGAAGATCAGTTATTACCTTTATGTATAGCTTTCATTTCTATAAGCTTCCTTTTTAAAACATGCAAGTGGTGAATGGGCTCATGAAAAGATGCTCAGCATTGCTAATTATTAGAAAAATGCAAACTGAAACCTCAGTGAACTATGACCTCATGCTGGTAAGAGTGGCCATTGTTTAAAAAATCTAAAAATAACAAATGCTGGAGACAATATGGAGAAGATGGAAGCTTCCTACGCTTTTGATGAGAATGCAAATGAGTGCATTCACAATGGAAGACAGTTTAGAGGTTCCTTAAAGAGTTGCTATAAACATTCTTTTAAAAATCAAGATATTAATGCAACCTAGATTCAAATATATTTCACTTAATCCTTATGATCAATATTTTTATAAGAATTTATATTTCACTTAATCCTTATCTTATGATCAATACTTTCACAAGAATATGAAAAATGAAGTCAGATTTCACAGCAATTTCTATATAGCAAGACAGAGAACATAAAAATAAATCCAACACAAAGCACTGTAGAATGAGCATTTTATAAAACACATAGAAAATAAAAATTAAAGATGTTAAGAGAAAGAAGAAATACCTTTTCCCCTGAGGATAGAGATGAAGGCTAATGTGAATAATTTTTTATTTGTGTTGTTTCATTACTGAGTTATCTTGTGCATTGTAATCTTTGAAGGAATATAATTTATTATTATTTTTTTTATAATGAGACATACAACATTTCATAGTGTAATGATTCAGAAACTACAGATCAGATATGTTAAGAGCAGAAGATGAGACTGAAGATGTTAGAATGAAAAGATAACTAGGAGACCAGGTCTTGGAGTTGTTCTGGAATGGCATATTTTAAAAACATGTACCTTTGTAAATGGGCAGAAGACAAAGTCCTGAAGTGAGTTATCTTAAAGCAAGGTAGAGATTGGAGAATACGAGAGAGATCACACCAATTTCTTACATAAAACAAGCAAGGTTGAGAAATCGACCTCCATTTTCAAAAGAAAAGAAAATGTGGTAATCTGAAAGATGTGGATAAAGGAATTGAATTGGGGAGGTGGAGAAAAGACATTTTAGAATATTCATTACTGTGAATGTGTTGACAAATCTCTAAGATATGAATGATGTACTTTTCATTGAAGACCCAGCTAAAGCCAAATAGCACAGTTCAGTCCTGGTAGTCAACAACATTGGGGAAATTCCTTGAATTGATTACGGGGACATTCCCTGAGTCATCTTCAGTGCTCCTAAGGTAACTGAACCATTCTTCTACGGATGAAACTGCATGAAGTTATACTTGCATTTCTCTTCTGAATAAACATACAATATGATTATGTAAGTGTAGGAAATGACTCAGAGCCTGTATCCATGAGACTGAAAGTCTTAGTTTTGAAATGGTTTATCTCTTTGATTAGGTTTTATTAAAGATACACTTAGAGTACTGTCTGATCATGATCATTAGTTTGATGAAAACTATCCACTGGATAAAAGTCAAAAGCAAAATTAAAAATATAGTTATCAGATCAGATCTTATCATAGTCTAACTAGTTACAACATGGTGAGTTGGCAGCTTACTCCTAAGCACTAGGGTCACAGCTCTGCCTACTGAGTTAGTGCTACCTGGACATCCCATCAACTCTTCAAATAAAAGATATAAAAAAACATTCATTGATTATCTTCCCTTCTCCAGCTTTTTTGCTTCCGGTATTCACAACTTCTGTTGATATCATTCTTACTCCAGGCATTCAAGCTAAAAATCTCAAAGTGATTTCCTATTCTTTTGTCTTGACATTCATAGCCAATATGCTGTCAAATTCATCTGATTTTGCAATAATAATGACAGAGAAATGAGCAATATTTTTTGAGCCCTGACTGTGAGCCAGGCTCCATGCTAAAACTTTGTATGTATTATTTCATCAAATTCTCACCTTCATGCAAATCTGTAAGCAGTAGCTTTGTTATATTCATTAGTAAAATGAGATGGCCAAATATATGCAATTGGTATGGATGGCATCTATTTTCCTCAGAGGACCATGCACCTGCAAAAGCTGGAAAGTGTTGAGTGACTGAGGAAAGGAGATATCTTTCCTAAAGGATAGTAGGGACTGGGCTAGAAACACAGGAGTAGCCAGACTGAAAAGGAATTTGAGTCTTATGCAAATAAGTTTGACTTT